>NC_089596.1:68959286-69200607 GCF_019320115.1 Miscanthus floridulus | reverse complement strand
AATGGTGTGACAATGCTATATTAGTGAATTAATTCTAAAAAAATTTAGCTAAAGGCTTGTACTATATTTTTGCTCGGTGGGTTGCATCCAAGTAAGTACTTGTCAATGGTATAGGGGTTGGTTTAGTTAGTATGTGCTTTGGTCATCAATTAATTGCTACAAAAAGTTCAAAAATGTTGTTTGGGCACCGGTTGACAGCACCAACTTGGCATGCTCATATTTCCTTCTCTAGTCTACCTTGGTCCATGTATATTGCTCCATTCAGTAGCCCTAGGTACCATCTTCAGCTCGGCAAGGTTGGTTGGGTCATAACCAAGTTAGACGGGTCATGGTTGATGCTTTAAAAACCGTGCACAACATGTACTCGATCGGTTTTCCAATGTGGGCGCGGTCACTGTGCCTTGGGGGCACGGCGTCGCAGTGTCGACGCGTCCGACGCACGCACGCATGCGCGACATCACGCTCGGTGGGTCACTGAGGGTCGGTTGGCCTGGCCGCACGGTGCCGTTGCCGTCGTGGGCCCGATGCCCTGGCTAATCCACTACCGTCTGGCCGCCCTGCCATGCCTGCGCTGCGCTGCCTCTCCATGGCCGGGTGGATGCCTTCCGCACATGGCCATGCACACCATCACCACGCCATTAATGGCGCTGCAGCGCGCGGGCCATGGCCTATCACCAACGAACGGCCTCATCCCCCGAACTTGGATGAGGGTCCCTCAGCCACGGCAACCACAACCTAACAAGGCGCGCACCAGTTGAACCACTAACCGAGCCTCCACCGTAGTCCCGTCCACCCGCGTGCCCCAGCTTTTTCCCCTGCTACCGCTGCTACGCCATGATAGTGCCTGGACACCAGAGACGCCTCTCATTAATTCCACATGTCTGCACCTGCGCTCTCTTGTCCTCTCACTGCCTATGCCACCCGTAGCCTTGATGACGGCCGGTCGGGCGCCAATTTGGTGTTTCTGCCCTAGCGAGCCGTTAAGGCCGCACTTGGCCATGGGCGCGGATAGCTCACTCGCCATTCACCAACTGTCTAATTCGCCACACCACTACCTTCACCTAGCTCTTTCCTTCGCCCCACGCACCTCGTCCCAGTCGTTATTGGCTTGCCTTTGTCGCTGACGTGACCTTGTCACTGTGGTGCGCCACCGCCTTCTGTCAGCGCACGTGGTCAGCCTCCCACCGTCACCCTCCACTTCAACAATCACCTCGTCCATCTTCGTTGTAAGCCTCTGATGCCCGTATGCCAGCTCGTTAGCACCATAGACTCCTTAGTTCGCCAAAACGGCTGCGTCGCCGTCGTGGAAAGCCGCTCACCGATGCAGCTCCTCCCAGTAGACCCCGCAACCCCTAACACCCACTCATCATCATCGTTTCAGCCTGAGGTGGAGGTCGGCCCCTTGGATCAATCGGCGTGAGTCCCGAGTGGCCGACGTAGCCGCGTTATGCTGGCGCATGCCGCGCCGTCATGCGCTCGATCGTCGGGAAGCTCATGGGGAGAATTAGAAAAGAGTAGGGGGTTAAGTGGGGGAGTCGGTGAGAGGTAGGAATAGTAGAGAGGATCATGGGTGAGTTTGATAGGAAGCCGAGGGGTCTACTGTAAAAGCGCTAGCGCATGGGCCTTCCCCATCATGGGCCGCCTCTCGTGGGCTGTGTCAGCAGGTAGCGCTCACGCGTGTGCTATGTCGCATGGGCCACGCGAAGAAATTGGTTTTTCTTTTTCTAGGGAGTTAGTAAATGCTTTACCAATTTAGTTTTGAGCTGATCTTTAGTAAATTATATAAAATCATGTAGGTGTCCAAAAATTATGTAATAAATTTTGTTAGATTCCTAAATTTGTGATCTATCTATTAGTATATTTAGTTCATATAGTTTTGTAGTATTTTTAGGGTCACTTTATTTATTTTAGAATGCTTGTTATTATTATGATTACTTAGAGAATAAATTTTTGTGATGAAATGGTAGAAATGCTAGCTTTGAAATTTTTACAGTAGGTTCATTAGATTATTATGTGCTCACTGTAATTTTTGTAGCCTTAGAATAGGTTGAGAAATGAGGTAGCTAAGTACTCCTTGTTTTAGTATATATATTAAATCGGTAATAAGAATAAGGATGCCTTTAGTTGCTAAGCTAATACGTGAAATATTCATACCCGTTTAGTGGGAATAATAGGTAACTTAGCGTCTTTGTCATTAGAGCTAGCTTAGTAGCTTGATAGATGTATTCTTATTTTAAGAGTTACTGTTGTCGTATTACTAAGTGATGCATCATCATTTCATGCATGTAGATAACGAGTTGGTAGAGTTTGTGACCGCGAGCGAGCCAGAGTATGAGGAGATAATTGAGGAGTACGAGGAGATCCTCATCTAGGAGGGAGCCCTGGAGCCATAGCTACTGACTTTACTGACTCCCCACCTGCCCAAGGTAAGTCCCGATGCATAACCCTTATTTCGAATGATCACTGGATACATATATATGTGATGTGCATTTATGTTATAGGCATTTTATGGAAACTAATGCATAGATATACCTACCTATGAGTCCTACTAGCATAGGTTGAGTAGCTGCTATGCTTAGAATTTTTGGTAGCATGAGTAACCTACCGTTACTCACAATAGGTGATTATTATTATCACTTTTATGATAAAATGGTGAAAGGAAAAATAGAGACCAGACAAGGATATGGTACGGGTATTGGTGGGTGTAAGGGGTTGTGTCCTACGGCTAATAGGGCATAACTTGGTTACACTGTTTTCCCTGTCTGTGTCGGTTAAGGACCGGCCATTGCATTGGATTCTAGTCAAGTCACAGACTTATTATCTTAAGCACATACTTGTTTATGAGAGTAGGGAAGGCTCGTTGCTCTCTTGTCATGGGTTACGGCTCTTTCCAGACCGACTGATTGGAGGCAGGGATGGTGGAGGTCTAAGCACCACATTGAGTTCAGGACTCAAGTGTGGTGGCTTGGAGTCCAAGTTTGGATAGGGACCTAGATCCCTTGATAGGAGAGTGATGGATTGGTCTTGCTTGTGCCTAGGGTATAAGCGGGGCGTGTGTTTTGGGGTACCTAGCTAGGCATATTGATTTATGAATCGCCGGGTAATCTAGTATGACTTGTCTACAATCTAGCGCCATAGTAAGAAATGGATGATGAAAGATGGTGAAATGGATCTGTTTGCTCAACTCTTGCTTGAAAGTAGAACAAGTGCTTACCTAGAATGGTTAGATAATGAACTAATCATGACTGCTAATAAGAAACATACATAAGAATTTACTAGTAGTATTGCTTTCCACAAAAAGAAAACACAGCAAACCATAAAGCTTATCATATCCTTTGGAGTTGGGAAATTATTTCCAATAGTCGGGTAAGTATTGCGAGTACATTATGTACTTAGGGTTTATTTACCCCTGTTGTAGGTGCAGCTTTAGGAGTAGCTGTTGTATGAAGGATTCTTCTAGTGGGCACAGACAAATCCTTGTATATTATCGATAGATGTTTATTTTAATTCCGCTGTTTAAATTCCACACTCTGAACTTGGTACTATAATAATGTATTTCTAAGAACCCTGGTTGTATGAAATGGACCAAGTATTGTAAACTCATTCTCATTATTGGATCCTAGAGGAAAAACGTGGATTATTCAAGTTGTCCCTTAGGGTGTTGTCGAGTTCATAAACCCGAGGTCCCTAATGGGCCCGCTTCCCAGCAGAAGCTCGGCCCATCAGATGATGCACAACTCCTAGGCCGGCCTAGATACCTAACGATAGGTCAGAAGAGCGATCCAATCTCTGATCGGAAGGCCTGGCCAAGTAGGGGACGATGCTTCCTTCCGACTCCAACCCACTTCTCTGACCGAAAGGCCTAGCCAAGGAGGGGACGATGCTCGCTTCCGACTCTGGCCCGCTTCTCCATCTGGGAATACACCAAACCTCTGCTTACAGCTCTTCTTCGACCAACGCGGTCAGAGCCAACTAGGAAATGACCAAACGGGGACGCCCGCTTGGTAAGGACCCAAGAATTAGGAGGAGCGGATAAGGCAAGGCACTTAAGTCAACCGCAATACCGAGGACCATACCCTGCACACCTACAGGATAGTACTGACAGGCCATGCCAGAAGGGTGCTTTGCAACCTTCCAGACATGTCAGAACATGAACAGTGTTGTGGGTGCAGACATTTGTCCTATAGTATGGTAGGCGCCGACATTTGCCATACCAGAAGAACACGATGGAACCTACCACATGCATTTGGGCATCAACAGTATTGTGGGCGCCGACAAACCGTCTTGTACCCGACAGCATGGGCAACAAGACTAGGTAGCACACATGCTCTCTTTTTCTCACTTGTAAGGCCATCCCCTTCACCTATACAAGGGGATGCGCTCTCTCCTAAAAACAAGGGACAATGAATGGATCAATTCTGACTCTCTCTCTGCTAGCTTTAGATATTCTGAGCACCCGAATAGCTTCACAGCTCTAGAACTCTAAAGTTACATAGAGCCCATGTTCCAATACTTAATGGATGTAGGAGCTCCCGTCACTCTCATCCCTTTGGTCTAGAGTCCGACCGGACCTCTGATACCCCCATCTTATTCCCACTCGTTTGTAACCCCACATCAAACTTCGAGCACCTAGGCTTAGGAATAAAGTCATCGACCGACTGAAACTAGATGTAGGGCATGTTGCCTGAACTAGTATAAACCTTATGTCATTGAGTGCTAGGCCACATCCAATCACAATGTATGGCAAAATGATAAATATTTACTTGTTAGTCACTTTTCACACCAATAGTTGGCGCTGTTTGTGGGGAAGACACCGTACGTGTAACACCCCAGGTGTTTGCCACTAGTTAAGTAATGGGTTTGAGCTCAAACATGACATGATAAGTGGTGATGAAGGTGTCAAGATCAAATCTACAAGAGTGAGCATTAGGTTATAAGAGTTGATTGGAACCACTTGATGCATAGAACTATCTTGTCCAGAAATATACCTTGAACCCTATGTAGGTCTAGGATTGAATGTATGCTTAGCAATGCTTAGACTGGTAGAAGTCGGGTGATTTCCTGTCACCTGCGAGATATAGGTGGATACCAAAGCACGGTTGGCTATATTTGCTATCGTGGAAATAACCATGTGTTAATAATAAATGGAGACCGGGCGGGATGTCGATAGAGAAGCAACAAGACATGGAGGTCTTGGGTGTGGATTTATCCTCGTCTATGTTGTTTAAGGACCGATTTGCTATACATTCTCATGTCATGTTGAACGCATGTCTATCACTTAGTTGGTCAGATAACTCATTTCGACCGCGAAGCCGAGTAGCTCAACTCAGGCCGAAAGGCTAGGAAGTGAAAGTGTGTACTCTGGCGGTAGTAAGGATGTGCGGGGAGCCATTGGCGTAAGTCCAAAGGTGAGATTGACCACCTAGCAGAGTGGATTCCCTAAGAGCTCGGAACTGCGAATTTGTTCCTGAGTTGTACCAAAGGTGACCCGAGGCAACCACTAATCAGGTTGATTGGGTTTGTGTTAGGAATAATTCCCTAGCTGGGTAGGAATCGATTCGAATCGTTGTCTCTCCCGGATAGTGAGAACTTGATTGAGCAACGGCAACGTAGAGACACTTAATTGAACTTGATGGTTATAATGATGATGATGATGTTACAACATTATACCGGCTATGGTTACTATTGCCTATTACTAAATGATATCCCACATGTTTGGCATAGGTTAGTTGCTAATCCAGAGATAAATAGCTATAATTAACTTGGTTAATGAATTGTAAAATGTATAGCTCATCTCTTGGCTTTTATGCAAAATGTTGTCAAGCTAGCTCCACCTGTAAAGCCTTGCATACTCTTTGGTGTCACTTTGTTTCTGGTTTATGACGGGTAAGTCTAGATGAGTATATTCGAGTACTCAGGGTTTATCCCATCATGTTGCAGGTAAAGTTCTCGGCCTGCTAAAGATGGTGGCTAACCATCGGTGGGCCTGGTGATTCTATATTTATTCCTCATCTATATGCTTTTGTCTGAGGATGTCACTTATTCTAGCAATGTATTTGGAACTTATATTAATGTAATCATTTGAAAGTTATGTTGTTCTCACTAATCGGTTTTGAAACCCAAACTTGTACTATTATTTGTGAACCCATTTGTAATATTATTTCTGCTGCAACTCTATGTATGTGATGTGTATTTGCTTAATCATACGATCTTAGTTGTGATGTTGATTTACCGTCCAACTATCGATCTAGGGGAGAGTTAGTTGTGGTTACTAGAATATTTACATGTTATACACATGTATATATGAAGGTACTTAATTGTGGGTATATCTATCGGGTAGCTATGGATACCGAAGTATATACATCTAGGGATGTATATATGGAGAGTATCTTAGTTTACTGCTTTCATTGTGTGCTTATTTATCTCTTGTGGGGATGGGCTGCAATGAATTTGCCTGTAGGTACGCTAATCATGAATGTGTAGATTGAATGTAGCTAACAACTAGCTATATATCGAGAGAGTACGTGTTATGCCACCGACATAGAACGTGATTGCCACCTTAGGCTGGCAATTTCATGAGGACGAATAGGACGAGCATGCATCATGATTGTGCTTGTGCATAAATATGCTTCCCTCACCTTGTTCTAATACTAAGTAATTTGTGATCAATGTAATGTTATTATCTTCCTTGTGTGAAGCTAGGCAAAATTCCTTGTTCCATGCCGCTTAAATAGCTATGCTTGAAGATAGTGTGTGATTAGCTTCGCCTTGTATGTTGCTTCCAAAGGAAATAGATGACAAGTTAGTAGTTAGCAAAAACTTCACCCCTTTGAAAACTAAATTGCTAAATGTAAGTAAAACTTATTTTGTAGAGATATCCCCCTACTCAGTAAAAAGGAAATAAAAGATAATAGTACCTTACCACCATGTCTTACTTGATATGTGTAGTGATGTTGCTATAGGTGAATCCTTGTTGTGTGCGAGCTTTGTGCTTAGTAATAGTCGCTTAAGCTAATTGGATAGAGTGTTTCAAAATGCTCGCTTAAGACCATGAGGTAGGTGTGGATGCTCGTTATCTAGGTAGTGCCGTAGCTATCACCCCTTTTGTCCTCGATAAGCATATGAGTGTGGAAGAGCGCTATCCTAGAACAGCGTCCAAGTTTCGATAATCTCGTGGTTGTCATCTCCAATTATGTTCTATCTTAGGAGCCTAAGCCTATACACATGGTTGCTAGCCCTTGAATGTTGTGCTATGAATACCTTTATCCATGCCTTTGCTTGACCTTAGGCCCAAGCTTAGCTCCCTTGAATGCTTGCATGTTTCGTGGTTGTCCCGCTCCTATGTGGGAGGACCCTACACAAAAATCCTTGTTGGACCTCATTGCTCCTTCTCCTACAGATGATCTGGTGCAACGCTAATCGCTATCTACCCTGCTTTGGAACCATTTCCTCGTAGATCATGTCATTGTTTTATCAACTAAATCCCTAGTTAGTGCATTGGCTGTGTCCCTTGAATCTCGTTTATTTTGTCTCTAACCCTTTCAAGTCTCTAGATATTTATCAGTCCTGATCTCATGTTGTTGTGGCAGAACTTCCTGAGAAAATCGGGCCCACATGCATCTATTGTTGTCTCATCAGACCTTTGATAGCGTACACGAGTTCCCAACAACTTAACAGGTCTGTCGGGTGTCCTCGGGAAACCTGAATCATCCACGATTCTCTTTTCAAATAGGATCCCAATCACAGACATTATAGATTACAACAGTTTATTCAAATATATACATCAGAGTAAAAGATAGCGGAAGTCTTAAGATAACATAGTTTACAAACCAGTTGTTTTCAAACTTACAATACCATAAGTGTCATACAACCATAGTAGCGGGATAATATTACATTAACATTATTTATCATACAAACTAGTGCCTTGTCCAAAGGCCATTCATCATTCCTCATCGTCATTGACTTCAAACATAGACATGCAGCAGGGACCAAAACAAGCCTGCGCATGCGACTCACCTACAACAAGGGTTAACAAACCCTGAGTACAAAAGTACTCAACAAGACTGACCCGACGTAACAGGGGGTGAAAGTCTTTAAAGATGCAGGTGTTGGGACAAGGTAAGGATGTAGCAAGATTCAAAAGTTCTTTGCCAAAAGCTTACTATTCTTCATCCTATTTTCAAGTTTTACCCCTATGTCCTTTGTAGTTCATTATCTCAAACTAAATGTACATTTCCCATATTCCAATCCTTCTCATTCCATTCTTTTTCTCATGTTTTAGTAATTCACCAGTCCTGCATTGCTTCTGTAATGAATCGAGTCTCCATATCCGCGGAGCACTGACAATTCGAATTGATTCAAGTCCCAGCTGGGGATTCCTTATCACACGACATATGTAGAACTAAATCTTGCATATATCAACCTCGCTACCGGATCCTCCTATACTAAGCCATCTCCACGCCACCTGAGAGCACAGCACACCTCAAATCTGGCCACATTCTAGCCATGAGGGTACACGCTACTCCTGCCATCTCTCCACTCCCAGTGCGTGGGCATTTGTCTTAGTATCGGATTAGCCGAAGTAGGCTTACCGGAGTACGTGACCAGTACTACAAAGTGTCTCGTTCAGAAGATCCACAATGAGTGGCCTTTAAGCGACATAGTCAGCAACATTACCCAACATTCAAGATAAGTCACCCGACTAGTCTCTAGTTCATTCTACCTTCTTTCTTTCTTTGGCCAGTATGCCATCTTTGATTGTATCAAAACTTTTACTTTGAAAGCCTACCATAAAGCATACTAAGCATTCTATGCCTTTGTAAATGAAAACATCTTCAAGGATGGTAAACAATTAACAAGGTAGGCAATGCATCAAGTAGGTAACATTTGAATTAATCAACTTAATGCAATAGGTAACATAGGTGATAAACTTTTCAAAGTAAACAAGGTAATGGTTTAATGCATAAACCGGGGCTTGCCTTCATTGACGATCTCGGGTTCCGGATCAGTACCACAAATATCGAATCCCGAGGCAACCGGGGATCCTTCAACAACTTGCTCAACTAGGATCGGTTCACTCTCGGATTCTACATGAAATGATAACATATGCTTCAACATGATGATAATGTAAACATGATGCTTTCATGGTACATGAAATATAACAACACCTCGAATACAACTGTTTTCACGGTACAGTTGCAAGCCAACAAAACCAACTTGCAATTCTACCATCAAGGACCACACATGTGAATTGACCAAACTGATCTTGAAACCCTACTGGTCACAAAACATGACCAAAACAAGATCAAGAACTAATCTAACACTTAGGGTTTGCTTTTATTCATTTTTGAATTAATTTGGAAATAAGCCCAAAAATGAACTTGTTCCAAATGACCTCAAAATTTTATGTAAGCTTCCTCATGACAAACTAGTGTACCAAGACAAATTTCATAATTTTTGGAATTATATAGTGGCCTACCAAAATCATGGAAATCACATTTATCAATTAATTGACTGAATTTTTTAACATTAAAAATTTATTCAAATTTCAAGTTTCATATTTTTAAACCATACTAGAATATGTACAAAAGCTACACACAAAGTTTCAAAATTTTTGGAGCTATGATTATTTTCCTATAAATTCCCAAAGTTTCAGCACTATTCAAAATTTAGAAAATATCAAAACTCACTGTTCTCTCCCTCTCTCTCACTGACAGCCAGTCCCCACATGTCATCCCTAACCTCCGGCTTTGACCACGGCAATGACGGTGCTGATCGGCGCTAACTCACCGATGGTGAGCCCAACAGCGACGGCCAAAGTACCAAAACGTTCACAAGAACTAGGCGCATCGATCTATGGCATTTCGGAGGTTGATTACGACACGGAACAAGGCTGACGCCGGCCATGGTGGACGCGGTGGCATGGCAGCGTTATGCTGACAAAACAAGGCCGGTAACGGTGAAACAAAGAGTTCAGGAAGCATCAGTGGCTCACCCCGAATGTGTTGAAGGAACGAGTGAGACCGGAGAAGCTATGGTGACGCGTTTCGACGGTGACAGTGATCACGGTGGAGCGGACCTCGTCGACGATGGCGTTCCAGCGACTGCAGTGGGCAAAATGACCAAGCAAGAGTAGATTAAGCACTACAGCATCGAGACAAAGCTGTAGAGACAACAAGCAAGGGTAACAACTCACCGAATGATGCTGGCCACGGTGAATCGGAGTTTCGGTCGAGGTCGCCGGCCGCGAGGCAGTAGAGTCGCTAGCGGCGGTTCCTAGTGAAATCAAGTGGTAAAATAGGTTAGTTGGAGGCGCAAGGAGTAGGTGAAACTGGAACACTACTTTTCTGGGGCTATCTTGCGCTGAGGAGGCGAGGGGAGCTCGCCGGAGTTGAGGCAGCGGCGTCGGGAAAACAGAGGGAAGGAAGAAAAGCAAACGACGACGTCTGGGCTTTATAGCGTGGCCAGGAGCGCGCGGGAACGACACGCAGTGTGCACCCTATGCCAGCGTGAAGCCGAGGGCGGCCACGGGTGCGCCTGGAAGACCGGAGAAAGGACGCCGGCGGTGGGGCGGTGGCGCCCTGTTGCCAACTTGATTTTTGAAATATTTACAGAATTGCCACTGCGTTTATTTTGCAAATTACTCACAATTTTTCTAAAGAAGTTGAAAATCTCCAAAAATAAAAGTTGCTTAACTTTTCAAACTCTACAACTTTGCTTCAAGGAATATTTTCAAATTCTGCCTCCATTTTGAAATTTGAATTTGGGGTGCATTTGAGCATTTGAGCCATTTCAAAAATTACTCCAAATTTTATATGTAAACTTGAAAAACTTTGAATACCAAAGTGGATCCTTATAAAATAAGCTTCAACTTTGCTTTTTGTCACAACCCCAAATTCCAAATGGATTTTGAATGAGACAAAAGGGGTAAAAGGGACCTTTATGATTTGAATTTGAATTCAAATTTGATTTGTTTACCTTTTTACTTTAACTTTGATTTTTGACCAGTAACATGGCCCATTAGGGTTATTTGAGTCAAATGACACATGGCCTCACATGATCACATGAAATTTGACCCTTGTGGTCATGATCTTTATTTAGAGTTTGAATCACATCACACATAAAATAACAACTTATGAAATAAAACTTATTTTGTGAATGCATTCAAAATTTTCTACTTTATGAATGCTTTGCAATGCACATGATGACATGTCAAGTTTTAGTGCTAGGTCAAAACACCAGAGGTGTTACAACCCTTCCCCCTTAAAGAAATCTCATCCCGAGATTTAAAACCTAAGGCTAAGTAATGGAAAAGGAAATGTGTCAAGCTAACACATCATAACTTTATTCAAAAGGCTAGGGAGGGGGGTTTTCCATTCTGTTGACAAACGAGATAAGTTACAATATAGACAAGGTATTGCAACTAGATAGAAGCGAAGAAGTCAGGAAAGTTTTCTTCTAAGTAATCCTCGGACTCCCAAGTAGCTTCATCTTTAGTGTGTTGATTCCATTGTACTTTGTAGAACTTGATTGTACATTTTCAAGTGACTCGATCTTTCTGATCTAAGACTCTAATGGGGTACTCAGCATAAGTCAAATTAGGTTCTAGTTCTACATCACCAAAGTTGATCACTTGGTTAGGTACTTGAAGACACTTCTTTAACTGAGATACATGGAAGATATCATGCACAGCTGACATGTGATCTGGTAGCTTGACGCGATAGGCGACCGGTCCACATCATTGTTGGATTTGAAAAGGACCGACATAACGGGGCGCCAACTTTCCCCAAATCCCAAAACGATGAGCTCCTTTCATTAGCGATACCTTGAGGTAGACATGATCTCTCACTTTGAATTCTAGCGGTCGTCTCCTCTTATCAGCATAGCTTTTCTATCAGGATTGAGCTACCTTCATATTAGTTTGTATGAGCTTAACTTTCTCTTCAGCTTCCTTGACCACATCTGGCCCAAAGAACCAATGTTCTCCAACTTCTGACCAATTTAAAGGTGTCTGGCATCTACGGCCATACAATGCTTCGAATGGTGCCATTTTAATGCTCTCTTGATAGCTATTGTTATATGAGAATTCAGCTAAGGGAAGGCATTCATCCCATTTAGCACCATAGGAAAGGACACATGCTCTTAACATATCTTCAAGAATTTGATTTACCCTCTCAGTCTGTCCATCTGTTTGCAGATGATAAGCAGAACTACGGATAAGTTTGGTTCCCAAAGACTCATGTAGACTTTTCCAAAACTTGGATATGAACAATGACCCTCTATCAGAGACAATGGTCTTGGGTGCCCCATGTAGACTGAAGATTCTATCAAGATAAAGCTTTGCATATTGCTCTGCTCGATATTTATCTCTGACTGGTAAGAAATGAGCTATCATGGTTAGGCGATCAACAATAACCCATATTGAATTGTAGCCTGTAGATGTCTTAGGCAATCCTACGATGAAGTCCATACAGATGTCTTCCCACTTCCAAGATGGAACTAGCAAAGAATGTAATGGACCTGCAGTCTTCATATGAACCGCTTTGACTCTCTGACAAATATCACACTTGGCCACATATTGAGCTATTTCTATTTTCATTTTGGTCCACCAATATCTCTTTCTCAGATCATGATACATTTTGTTGCTACCTGGATGAATGGAGTATCTTGTAGAATGAGCTTCATCAAGAATCTGCTTTCGCAGCTCCGAACTTTTGGGTACTACCAATCTATCTTTGAACCATACGACATCGAATTCATCAATATTGAAACATGTTGGTTTTCTAGATCTAACTTTATCTTTGATATGGGCTATACCCTTACCTTTCCGTTGAGTAGTAATGATCTGATCTTTGATAGTAGACTCGACTGTAATATTGGATAGGGAACCTTGTTCTATAATTTGTAAATTCAGATGCTCCATCTTTTGACACAATGTTCGTTGCATAGGTTTCATAGTCAGACAATGGCAATGACTCTTGCGACTCAGGGCATCGGCAACCACATTAGCCTTGCTCGGATGATAATGCACTTCTAAGTCATAATCTTTGATAAGTTCTAACCATCTTCTTTGCCTCATATTCAACTTTGACTAAGTGAAGATATATTTCAAACTTTTGTGATCCGTATAGATATGACAGATGTTGCCCAATAAATAATGTCGCCAAACCTTGAGTGCATGAACAACAGCGGCCAATTCAAGATCATGGGTGGGATAATGTTCTTCATGCTTCTTGAGTTGTCTGGAAGCATATGCTATGACTCTACCTTCTTACATAAGAACACAGCCAATACCGATTCCAGATGCATCACAATAGATATCAAATGGCCTATCGATATCAGGTTGTGCTAAAACTGGTGCAGTTGTCAGCAACTTCTTCAATGTCTAAAAGGCCTTTTCACATTCTGTTGACCATACAAACTTAGTTTGATTTTTCAACAGTGCAGTAATCGGCTTTGCAATTCTAGAGAAGTTAGGGATAAACCGACGGTAATAACCTGCCAACCCTAGAAAACTACGAACTTGATGAACAGTGGTAGGTGCTTTCCAGTTAAGGACTTCTTCTACCTTGCTCGGATCAACAACTATACCTTCAGCAGACAACACATGACCTAGAAATTGTACTTCCTCTAACCAGAATGCACATTTACTGAATTTGGCATATAATTGGTGGTCTCTTAATCTTTGTAGAACAATGCGGAGATGTTCCGCGTGTTCCTCTTTGCTCTTAGAATAGATAAGAATGTCATCAATGAACACCACGACAAACTTATCCAACTCGGGCATGAAAACTGAGTTCATCAGGTACATGAAATGAGCCGGGGCATTGGTCAGCCCAAAATACATGACTAGGTACTCATATAGACCATATCGGGTAGTAAACGCTGTCTTCAGCACATCTTCTCGTCTGATCTTAATCTGGTGATAGCCTGATCTCAAGTCTATCTTCGAGAACACCTTAGCTCCCGCAAGTTGGTCAAAAAGCAAATCAATTCGGGGTAAGGGGTATTTGTTCTTTATGGTGACTTCATTTAATGGCCGATAGTGAATACATAACCTTAAGGTTTGGTCCTTCTTCTTCACAAAGATAGCAGGGCATCCCCAAGGTGATGAATTGGGTTGAATAAAACCCTTGTCTAACAACTCTTGTAGTTGAATCTTTAATTCTGCTAGTTCTTTGGGTGGCATCCTATATGCTCTTCTGGACACAGGTGCCGTCCCTGGTTTCAGATCAATTCTAAACTCTACATCTCGGTCTGGTGGTAGACCATGCAGATCATTGGGAAAGACATCCGTAAATTCACATACCACCGAAATTTTCTCGGCTTCTTCAACAGTAGTTGCACAGACTATTCCAATCGTACTCTTAGGAAAGGGAAGTTGGATGAGAAGTTGGGTTTTGCTGTTAGGTGCATTCACCCTTATGGTTCTACACAGGACATCTATGATAGACCCGTGTTGGGTTAACCAGTTCATACCAAGGATCACATCTATATCTTGATCCTTTAATATCAACATATTGGTAGGGAACTCATAACCTCCCAAATCAATAGGTACATGCTGAACTACCTCCCTTGTACAGATTCGTCCCCCGGGTGACTGTATATGATATGGTTCTTTTGTTTCCCCAATAGCTATCCCATGCTTCACAACAAATGTACGATTGATGAATATATGGGATGCACCAGAATCAAATAAGGTAATTGCAGGATGCTTAGCAATGGGAAACATACCCATCATTACTGGTTCTCCTTCTGGAATAGATTCCACCTGAGTATAGAAGACCCTTCCAGTTTTCTTCTCAGCCTAACCCTTCTGACTGTTCTGAGCATTGCCCTTGTACTGATTCTGAGCTTGAGTAACAGGGGCTTTAGGTGCATCAGGATTATTCTTCCTAGGATACAGACATTCTCGGGAAAAATGTCTGGGTTTACCACAATTATAACATGGATAATTGTGATTTTGGGGAGTAGCAGTGCGGTTTGCATTATTTGTATTCTTTTGCTGCTATTGTGCTTGATGAGGATAAGGCGTATTAGTTGCAGGGCGAATAAAGATTTGCTGCCTGCTTTAGCTTTGTTGTGGGTGGAATGGTGCACGGCCATGATTCTGAGGATGGTAGACTATCTTTTGACGCTTTCCACACGATGATCCAGAAGCAGATATTCTCTTTTTCTTCACCTCCTTGTGTCGGCGGTAATTCTCCTCGGAAGCAATAGCAATGTTGACTATCTCATGATAAGTTGCATTGCCACAAGTTGCCATCATGGTCTGAAGTTTAGTGTTCAGGCCTCTAAGAAAATGATTCTTCTTCTTCCTATCAGTATTCACATACTCTATAGCATACTGCGATAGGTGATTGAAGCACCCAACATAATGCATCACCGGGTGCTCCCCTTGCTTAAAAGCAAAAAACTCTTCTAACTTCATGGTCGTCACACCATCTAGAATATAGTGTGCCCTGAAGGCATCCTTAAACTCCATCCAGGTGATTTGGTGACCAGCGGGATGTATAGCTACCAAATTTGCCCACCAGGCACCAGCAGCTCCTCAGAGTTGCTGTGCCTCAAACCTTGGTTTCTGAATCTCGGTACAGTGAATCAGCTCAAACTTTTGCTCTATTGTCCTAAGCCAATCGTCAGCTTCTAAAGGCTCTTCTCCTTAGAGAACACAGGTGGACGGTGTGTCAGTAAAATCAACATAGGTTGACTCATCATTTCCATTATTACGATGGCCACGATTACTGTATGGTGCCTATTGATTCTGCGCCAATTCCCTTAACAACCTAGCATTCTCTGCCGTTGCATTGACGAGTGCGGCTATGGCATCTGCCATAGTCGAAGGCATTGGTGGAGGATTTGGGTAATCATCATCGTCATGCAAGCCACTAGCACCAGCTCGGGTGATAGGACGAGGCATCTGTTAGAGAGACACGGTTATTTACATTATTATTTATTGAAAGCGGTTAAAAGGTTTCATGCTACAAAGGGTTACTTATTTATATTACATGTCTTGTTTCCCACAAGACAACCCTAGTTTACTAGGAAAGTAGTAAAGGAACTATTACTACTCTGAGCTCTCAGTCATTGGCGTCCGTGTCCATACCGGACAAAACCTCATCTTCGTCTGAGAAGTACACTAATTCCTTAGGATCCTCCTCCTCTTCTTCATTCTCGACTTCTCCTGGATCTACAATCATTTCTTCATCTGTAACTTTACCATCCCCATGAGGAGGATGAAGTTGAGCATACAACATATGGACATTCTCATGAAGAATGGCATTGTCCATCTCCAGGTCTTCTACATAGAACTCCAACTCATGGACACGTTCATTGGCCACATCCTCTCGTGTCTAGGCTTCATTCCGCAGCTCCATGGTCATGGTGATGCCCCTTTGCATTTCCGCTAGCTCTTCTTGATCTTTGGCATGAGCTCGACGAAGAGTGTTGAGCTCCTTGGTAAGGTTCTCGATGTTGGTGTGATTGCTTGAAGATCCTTCATCTCCTAGGGTCTTGGAACTTCCTTCACCAAGCTCATGGTTACGCGGTGCCAATTGGTGACAAGGGACTCCATGAGGTCCGGTGGACTTGCGTGCGGTTATCTTGGTCTTTGCCATAGCCTGTAGATGTTAGGGTAGGACTATAAGAATAGCTAGAGGATAATCGAGGTTAGCAAGAATGGGATTGACATTACTTACCCAACCACTATTAAGGGGAATTATTATGCAAGGTGTTCAAGCATGGTGCATGAATCGATCTTACGAATCTAGGTACAAAAGATTTATATAATCAAAAGTACTAGATTTTTTTGTACATAGGACAAACCTAATCATATTATCTGCCATGAACTTTCAAATAAGGTAGGATTGAGTCTAGATCAAAGGTAAGAAGAAAGAAATTTGAACTTTAAAATATCAAGTTTACTTTCTTTGATCCAAATCAATTTGAAGGTTTTCTAAAGTAACCTACAATGATCTTAGATAGGAACTGCTCTGATACCAGCTGTGGTAGAACCTCCTGAGAAAATCAGGCCCACGTGCATCTATCATTGTCTCATCAGACCTTTGATAGCGTACATCAGTTCCCAACAACTTAACAGGTCTATCGGGTGTCCTCGGGAAACCCGAATCATCCACGATTCTCTTTTCGAACAGGATCCCAATCACAGACATTGCAGATTACAATAGTTTATTCAAATATATACATCAGAGTAAAAGATAGCGGAAGTCTTAAGATAACATAGTTTACAAACCAGTTGTTTTCAAACTTACAATACCATAAGTGTCATACAACCATAGTAGCGGGATAATATTACATTAACATTATTTATCATACAAACTAGTGCCTTGTCCAAAGGCCATTCATCATTCCTCATCGTCATTGACTTCAAACACAGACATGTAGCAGGGACCAAAACAAGCCTGCGCATGCGACTCACCTACAACAAGGGTTAACAAACCCTGAGTACAAAAGTACTCAACAAGACTGACCCGACGTAACAGGGAGTGAAAGTCTTTAAAGATGCAGGTGTTGGGACAAGGTAAGGATGTAGCAAGATTCAAAAGTTCTTTGCCAAAAGCTTACTATTCTTCATCCTATTTTCAAGTTTTACCCCTATGTCCTTTGTAGTTCATTATCTCAAACTAAATGTACATTTCCCATATTCCAATCCTTCTCATTCCATTCTTTTTCTCATGTTTTAGTAATTCACCAGTCCTGCATTGCTTCTGTAATGAATCGAGTCTCCATATCCGCGAAGCACCGACAATTCTTATTGATTCAAGTCCCAGCTGGGGATTCCTTATCACACGACATATGTAGAACTAAATCTTGCATATATCAACCTCGCTACCAGATCCTCCTATACTAAGCCGTCTCCACGCCACCTGAGAGCATAGCACACCTCAAATCCGGCCACATTCTAGCCATGAGGGTACACGCTACTCCCGCCATCTCTCCACTCCCAGTGTGTGGGCATTTGTCTTAGTATCGGATTAGCCAAAGTAGGCTTACCAGAGTATGTGACCAGTACTACAAAGTGTCTCGTTCAGAAGATCCACAATGAGTGGCCTTTAAGCGACATAGTCGGCAACATTACCCAACATTCAAGATAAGTCACCCAACTAGTCTCTAGTTCATTCTACCTTCTTTCTTTCTTTGGCCAGTATGCCATCTTTGATTGTATCAAAACTTTTACTTTGAAAGCCTACCATAAAGCATACTAAGCATTCTACGCCTTTGTAAATGAAAGCATCTTCAAGGATGGTAAACAATTAACAAGGTAGGTAATACATCAAGTAGGTAACATTTGAATTAATCAACTTAATGCAATAGGTAACATAGGTGATAAACTTTTCAAAGTAAACAAGGTAATGGTTTAATGCATAAACCGGGGCTTGCCTTGGTTGACGATCTCGGGTTCCGGATCAGTACCACAAATATCGAATCCCGAGGCAACCGGGGATCCTTCAACAACTTGGTCAACTAGGATTGGTTCACTCTCGGATTCTACACGAAATGATAACATATGCTTCAACATGATGATAATGTAAACATGATGCTTTCATGGTACATGAAATATAACAACACCTCGAATACAACTGTTTTCACGGTATAGTTGCAAGCCAACAAAACCAACTTGCAATTCTACCATCAAGGACCACACATGTGACTTGACCAAACTGATCTTGAAACTCTACTAGTCACAAAACATGACCAAAACAATATCAAGAACTAATCTAACACTTAGGGTTTGCTTTTATTCATTTTTGAATTAATTTGGAAATAAGCCCAAAAATGAACTTGTTCCAAATGACCTCAAAATTTTATGTAAGCTTCCTCATGACAAACTAGTGTACCAAGACAAATTTCATAATTTTTGGAATTATATAGTGGCCTACAAAAATCATGGAAATCACATTTATCAATTAATTGACTAAATTTTTTAACATTAAAAATTTATTCAAATTTCAAGTTTCATATTTTTAAACCATACTAGAATATGTACAAAAGCTACACACAAAGTTTCAAAATTTTTGGAGCTATGATTATTTTCCTATAAATTCCCAAAGTTTTAGCACTATTCAAAATTCAGTAAATATCAAAACTCACTGTTCTCTCCCTCTCTCTCACTGACAGCCAGTCCCCACATGTCATCCCTAACCTCCGGCTTTGACCACGGCAACGACGGTGCTGACCGGCGCTAACTCACCGATGGTGAGCCCAACAACGACGGCCAAAGTACCAAAACGTTCACAAGAACAAGACGCATCGATCTGTGGCATTTCGGAGGTTGATTACGACACGGAACAAGGCTGACGCCGGCCATGGTGGATGCGGTGGCATGGCAGCGTTACGCCGGCAAAACAAGGCCGGTAACGGTGAAACAAAGAGTTCAGGAAGCATCAGTGGCTCACCCCGAATGTGTTGAAGGAACGAGCGAGACCAGAGAAGCTATGGTGACGCGTTTCGACAGTGACAGTGATCACGGCAGAGCGGACCTCATCGACGATGGCGTTCCGGCGACTGCAGTGGGCAAAACGACCAAGCAAGAGTAGATTAAGCACTACAGCATCGAGACAAAGCTGTAGAGATAACAAGCAAGGGTAACAGCTCATCGGATGATGCTGGCCACGGTGAATCGGAGTTTCGGTCGAGGTCGCCGGCCGCGAGGAAGAAGAATCGCTAGCGACGGTTCCTGGTGAAATCAAGTGGTAACAACAGGTCGGTTGGAGGCGCAAGGAGCAGGAGAAACTGGAACACTACTTTTCCGAGGCTATCTTGCGCTGAGGAGGCGAGGGGAGCTCGCCGGAGTTGAGGCGGCGGCATCGGGAAAACAGAGGAAAGGAAGAAAAGCAAACGACGACGTCTGGGCTTTATAGCGCAGCCAGGAGCACGCGGGAACGACACGCAGTGTGCACCATGCCAGCACAAAGCCGAGGGCGGCCACGGGCGCGCCTGGAAGACCGGAGAAAGGACGCCGGCGGTGGGGCGATGGCGCCCTGTTGCCAACTTGATTTTTGAAATATTTATAGAATTGCCACTGCGTTTATTTTGCAAATTCCTCACAATTTTTCTAAAGAAGTTGAAAATCTCCAAAAATGAAAGTTGCTCAACTTTTCAAACTCTACAACTTTGCTTCAAGGAATATTTTCAAATTCTGCCTCCATTTTGAAATTTGAATTTGGGGTGCATTTGAGCATTTGAGCCATTTCAAAAATTACTCCAAATTTTATATGTAAACTTGAAAAACTTTGAATACCAAAGTGGATCCTTATAAAATAAGCTTCAACTTTGCTTTTTGTCATAACCTCAAATTCCAAATGGATTTTGAATTAGACAAAAGGGGTAAAAGGGACCTTTATGATTTGAATTTGAATTCTAATTTGATTTGTTTACCTTTTTACTTTAACTTTGATTTTTGACCAGTAACATGGCCCATTAGGGTTATTTGAGTCAAATGACACGTGGCCTCACATGATCACATGAAATTTGACCCTTGTGGTCATGATCTTTATTTAGAGTTTGAATCACATCACACATAAAATAACAACTTATGAAATAAAGCTTATTTAGTGAATGCATTCAAAATTTTCTACTTTATGAATGCTTTGCAATGCACATGATGACATGTCAAGTTTTAGTGCTAGGTCAAAACACCAGAGGTGTTATAGTTGTTGCTCGCCAAGACTAAATCTCATGTTAATCTTTACCTGGTAATCACCTTGGTGGACACAAGGCGTATATGGAAATTAAGCAAGAGTCCCCTGCTCAGCTGTCTTCGGCAATTAGGCTATGTTCTCTTGCGCTGTGTTTTGATCTTCAGATCGCCTCCTTGTTGACTCCTAACCTTATGACTACATTTGTTTGCTATCCCTCCTCATTATGATTGCTCCTATGCAACTAAATTTGTGCAACATGAAAATTCTTATGGGTAGTATGTTCAGTAATGGTGCCACGATTAGCGATCTATGGTGCCATGATGAAACCAAGAGCCTCCTGTGGGCATGCACACAAGGTTGTGCTGCTCGGCACGTGCTGGTATCGAGGTTGCTAGTCATGATCCATTGCAGAACTGCACCAATGTGTTATTTTCATGTAAGCTCTTCCTTGGTTATCTCTCCTTATCTTGTCAGAAGATCTGTACGTCAAACTAGATACAATAGGATTTTCTTCTAGAGTCATCCAAAGGTAACCTTTGAAGAATAGGTCACTAACATGAACATAAATAGACTGCAAGAGATGGTAGACAAGTGACCCTACTTGACTGTCCCTATAATGACATCGGTCATCTAGTGAGCAACTTATGTCATCCCCGTTGGATCAAAAAGGTACACAACATGTAACGTTGGACAAGTTAACAGTCAAGTGACAATGGATGGAGATATTATGTGATGTAATAAGTCACCTAGTACTCATGAGCTTCCTGTCCAAGTTCTCAATCTTTAGGTGCATAAGGATCATGTAGACACAAACCGACCTTCATCGATGTCACCCCTTTTCTGCTGACTTCCATGGTAATTGTTTGTTTACACATCAACTACAATTGTTGCCGTCTAAAAGAAGTTTTGAAGCTTTTATATGTTGAAAGACAACTACTTAGTTACCAATAGGAAAGTTAGTCTCTAGCTAGGTAATAACTCCTTGGTAGCTCTTAAGGCTGTCTCATAGGACAATGCTAAGTGAAGAAACAACAAAGCAGGTCAGTGATGCTAGTACTGCTTTCTTCTCCAAGCCCTATGTTGTCAAGCCAATTCCATCTTGGATAATCACACAGATAGTGCAGGATGCTATATCAGCTAAATAAAGAGCTAGAGAAAGCACGTCCCTAGTTTCGGTCAGCATCGTTATGTATATGGTGCTATTAAAGGATTGTTCTAGATTCTATTGGATGAAGCATAGAAGGATAATCAGAGATGTTCCCTTATCTTTGTAGGACTGTTACTCCACATGAAGTATGCATTGTGCCCTGCAAGAACATCCCAATAGTTCAATGCTTGTGCATCGTTGAGTTGGTGTCTAAATCAATAGTTGAGGTTGTTTCCTAAGAGGCATGTAAAGAAAACCCTAACCTCCATCCTTAGCAAGAAAGCTACCGCTGTCTTAAAGAGAATTAGAGAGTACAGAACACACTTCCCAATGTGTAAATCAAATGAAAAGAAGAGCAAAAAATCTATTGAGATTTCATGACACTAAACCGGTTATCCTTAAGCTGGTGATTAGAGGATCAAACATGGTTGAATTCACACCAAACTTGGTAATCTCATTCCTCGCTTAAGGTACTTCGATGTCTTAAGCTGGTTTGAGGATTGGTTGAGTAAAGCAACAGATTTGAGAGATGTTTTGATAGTTTGGTCCCAAAATTTCAGAACAAAGCAGTTTTGGTAAATGATTTGTTTGGATAGTCAAATGGTGTCAGTTTGAGATGAATTTTGGTTAGTAGTTAAAGGACTCTTGGATCAAAATGCCTACAAAAATTTGTACACAATGGAGTAGTAGTTTGTAGGATATGAACTGATTACCGAGAGGTACAGAATCTGTGATTTCTCTACTGACTACTATCATCCCTCATATTAGAAGATTGTGTTTGTAGCTTAGGTCATGTTGGCAATGTTATGATTGTTAATCCTTTAGATGCCCTAGAAAAGACACCTTGCTCCCCTTTGTGCCTTGCTTCTGCCCTCTCATATCAACAATGTTTGAGCAGTCAAAGTGTTCTACAAGTCAATTTGTGCTTTTGCGAGTCAAAAGCAATTTGAAAAGTGTCAAACAACATATTTCAGACTTTGATTTTGAGTTGTTGATTAACATTAGAAAGGAAGCTTCAATATCAAAAGTAGTTCCACAAAGCTAGTTTTGCTATAGTGCAAGTCAACCCAACTTACTATGCCACTGCACCATGAAGGCAAATTGTGCTCAACCTGCTTAGTAGTGTACTGTTTTTCAAGTCAGCATATACCTACAACTTTCATTAACCTTTAGACCTCGCTGTCATCCTTCTTCAGCAATGTTTTCCTAGGCAGACTTGTCCTTTGGTACCTTCCATATGTTTTTACCCACGCGGTTGCCTCAGATTAAACTCAGATAACTATTGCCGCTTGGATGCAAGGATTCCCTCAAATAATGATTGTCAAAAATGATGGGTCCATAGAGTTAGCTATCACATTCACCGCTCACTCAATGGACTCAGACAATTTAGTGTTATCATTAGAGAAAGAGAACTACACACATGGAACATTATGTAGTTTTTCATCGGTTGGCATCTGAGTGATTGAATGGTTATGATCGGCATAGATATTGTTTGTTGGTTACTTGGTTTCTCACAACCTCGAAGGATGCTTACCCCATCTATGATCTCATCCCTTATGAAAGGTTGTACTCAAGCTTCTTTGGTAGAGGACTACTTTTCAAACTTTATGAACAAACATGGAACCATTGTAATGAGTAGATCTCAAAAGCTTGCAATCTAGTACAAAGTTCACATGGTCCATGCTATATCCACTATGGAATTAGAGATTGTGGGTAATTAGTTTATGCTCCATAGTACTCTTTGTATCCCGAGAACAAAGTATTGTGCTATCTTGGATTTCTCCCAAAGTAACAATGCTTCATGGAAGCCAACGAAGGAAATTCTTCAGACAAAAACTTACTACGAAGAGCAAGTATCAGAAAGTGTCTTGACTAAATTAGCCTCTCTAATACTCCAAAGTTAAGTAGCTAAGGCTATCACTGATGTTGGAAATGGATGCCATGCTTCTCTTCCCTTAAAAGTCTTTTGCATCGAATCTCAAGGTGAGATTCTCGTAAGGGGGGAGGGTTGTAACACCCTAGGTGTTTGTCACCAGTTAAGTAATGGGTTTGAGCTCAAACATGACATGTTAAGTGGTGATGAAGGTGTCAAGATCAAATCTACAAGAGTGAGCTCCAATTTAAACTTGGACAACACACCCTTACTTACATGTGGACCCTTGTTAAGATTATGCAAGAGTAATGTTAAACATTCTTGTTTCATGTACATTACATCAACATGCATCCATCTTGACCAGTGGAAAAGTTTCATGAAGTTTGGAATCAAGAAGTCAAATGAAATGATAAGTTATAATCTTTCTTGGATTGCACTATTAAGTGAATGGAATTATAGGTTGTCAATCAAACCTTGCTACCTTCCAAACGACTCTAATTGAACTCTACAACAAAAGTCATGAAGGGTTTGTGTTGAGCATAAGTCAAGAAAATGCCTTAATCGGTCAAAAACTCTAATTTAAGCTTTATCGTGATGCTACTTTGACTTGGTTTCAACTATGGCTTACATTGCTTGCATGGAGTTGAACCTTAAATAAAAGTTGAAGTTTGAGTGGTGTAGAACAAACTTTGTTTTCAGACAAAGAGCTAGATCAGCTTATAAGCAAGTCAAACCGAGCCCTCAAGTTGGAATCCATGGCTGTTTTGAGAGCTCGAAATTTGGCTAAGTCTAGGATGACTGAATTCATGATTTTAGTTTTCATGTACCCTCCTTTGGGAAAGTACATCTTTCAAACCAGGATGAACCAGCTTAACTTCATATAAGCAATATTGGTGTACTCATGTAGCTATACACCAAGGAGTAATCGGTTGAAGCAATCATCATACGGATTAGGAGATATGAAGGGGAGAAAATAGAGTTTTAGCTTATTTTTGAGGTGGTTTTTGATCTGTTCATTTAGTTTGGAACATGATGTGGCCGACCGACTTCGGGCGCCACAGGCCGTGTGGCTCCTCTATGCTGTCCTCGCTTGCCACCTCGCCCCATGTGCCTGAATACCAAGCCCGAGCACTGCCTCTATCACTCTCCCATTCTCTCCCTCTCTCGCTCTCATTCTCTGTCTCTCTCTCGTTCTCTATCATGGAAACCGAGAGGGGGCTCTCTATTGTGCTGCTCGCTCCTTCCACCGCTGGCCACTCTCATGTAGTCACGCCCTGATAAGGCCGCTGTCGGATCCGTCGTCACCTCCTCCATTGTCCCGCGCCGCTTTGCTAACCACGCCGCTGCCCCTCGTCGTTCCACTGCTACACATGCTACCCTACAGCCATGGTCGCCCTTGGAAGCTTCGTGGCCATGCCACTGGTGGCCAGCTCGGGCCAAGCTAGTGCTAGCCACGGGCGTGGCCTGCCTCGGCGCCCTTCCTCCGCTACCGACCAGCCTTCCCTGATGTCCTCCTCTGCTTTGTTTTTTAAGAAGGCAAGGGACTTCACGCATCAATTAGAACAAGGCCAAGGGCATAACTACAAAGTCCTTGACTCAGATGAATAGTTATAAGAAGGGGCGGTTCGCTGGAGTTTAATTTATGTTTTCAGCAGGGACCACAGTGCAAAAGCATTTTCCTTTTCTTTTTCATTATATGCATATAATTAGCTGCACTTTGGAAAATTGTAGAAAAATCCAAAAATAGTAAATGAGGACTTTTTGGAATCCCTGTAAAATTATCTATGCATTAGATCTATAATATTGCATGCTTTAGTTTAAAGTTTTTGCTGTAAAAATCAATTTATATAGTTAGGTTTTTAATACTAGTTGTGTCTTGTATTTTTCATAACTGTAGTTTTTGTTCTTAAATAAATGTGAATTTTTATGGTAGTCTACTTATGCTATGTGTATGCTGTGATAAAAATTTCATGAATTTAAGTTTGATAGTTTAAGAGCTATAAAAATAACAATTGCCCTGTGTTGCTTTGCCCCTATTCTAAATAGGACTGCATGTTTATATTAATTGGCTCAGTTAACTTAATAATAATGATTTTATGACAATACATGAGTTGTAGTACTTTTTTTAAGATTTTGAAAAAGATAAATATCATAATTTTTGGTTAAGTAGATTCTTAGTTATCGTTGCTTACATTTCTGTGGCTGTTTCTGCCTAAACCTAGATAGGGTTTCCTTGTTGGTACTATGGGGCCTTTTTAATAGTAGAATTAGCTTTATGTGTTTATAAAAAGTTGTTTAGAATTTTCTAAGCTTTCTAAAAAGTCTAGAACCACATTTATTGGACATATAGAACTCTAGTTATTGGAGGTCTAGAACTCCAGTTATGCTTCTCTAAAGTTCCTATCAGTTTTCTGTACCACTGTTGTCTGGGCTGCATGTGTAGTTTTACTTGTGCAATTATTTTTGTGATGTAAATCATGTTTTCTGTGGTTGTTGTGAATACCAAAGTTGTATATAACTTCATAATATAGCTTGTGTAAAATTTTCATGACCATAGGCTTGATAATTTAGGATCTATAGATTTTATAATTTCCCTGTCAGGTTTTGCATGATCTCTGTATAGATCTGAATGATTGTGTTGTTTGACCCAACTAAGCTTTGAATCATGTCTTGGAGATAATATTATAAGTGTAGTGCTTTTCATTATATTTCCAAATTGTTAAAGATCACTCCTTTTGGTGGTCTAAATCTCTAGTTATAAGCATGTAAAGTTGCAAGGTAGAATCTATCCAAGTCTGGACAGAGGTGCTCAATTGTGCTTTATTGACCTTGTTGATGGTGGAATCACCTGGTGGTGATAATTTAATAAGCTTTCTAGAAAGTTAAGGTTTGTGCTTGTTTGATGTCTGTAACTCTAGTTATGCCTTTTTTAAATTTCTACTACTTTTCTATCCTAGTTCTGTGCAAAGCTCAAACATTGGCATGTTTGACCTGGATAGCTTTGGAATAAGCTTTTGGTGATAATAACAATGTTATAGGCAATTTCATTAGCTTTTTAGAAAGTCTAGGATCACCTTCTTTGAATTTCTGGATCTCCAATTATGGATAAAACAAGTGACTGCTGTGCTAGCTGCCTAGATTTCTATATAGGTGCTAGGTGATTGCTTTAGCTTGCTCTTGTTTTAGCTAAACATGGTGGTTAATTCTTGATCGATACATGGGTGCAATATCTAAACTTAAGTTCACTTATGTGCCATACCTAATATGCTTGTTATCCCTTTATAATAGGTTGTGTGATGTTTAGTTAAATAACTCTAGGTGTCTATGTCTTGCATGATCTTATGTTTGCCTTGAATGCTATTATGTGATGCATCTCATATTACCATTCTTCATATTCATGCACTTGCATCTTGCATCTCATCTAGGTACGCTAGATGTACCACGTGAAGGACGTGATGTTGGAGTCGAACCCAAAGACGATGTATGGTGGACCTATCCGAAGATGGAAGGACTAGACAAGTGCTAGGAAGGGAAGATACTCACCAAGCGAGTGTCATCTAACAAACACTGACCTAGTGTTGGATCCTAGGCAAGCCCTAGAGCATTCAAAGCCTCCTACATTTTTATAAATATCACCTGAGTTTTTTTATGTTTGATGCATTAGGTTATAAGAGTTGATTGGAACCACTTGATGCATAGAACTACCTTGTCTAGAAATATACCTTGAACCCTATGTAGGTCTAGGATCGAATGTATGCTTAGCAATGCTTAGACCGGTAGAAGTCGAGTGATTTCTTGTCACCTGCAAGATATAGGTGGATACCAAAGCACGGTTGACTATATTTGCTATCGTGGAAATAACCATGTGTTAATAATAAATGGAGACTGGGTGGGATGTTGATAGAGAAGTAATAAGACATGGAGGTCTTGGGTGTGGATCTATCCCCATCTATGTTATTTAAGGACTGATTCATTATACGTCCTCATGTCATGTTGAACACATACCTATCACTTAGTTGGCCGGATAACTTATTTCGACCGTGAAGCCGAGTAGCTCAACTCAGGCCAGATGGCCGGGAAGTGAAAGTGCGCACTCTGGCGGTAGTAAGGATGTGCAGGGAGCCATTGGCGTAAGTACAAAGGTGAGATTGACCACCTGGCAAAGTGGATTCCCTGAGAGTGCGGCGCTACTCGGAACCATGAATTTGTTCCTTGAGTTGTACCAAAGGTGACCCGAAGCAACCACTAATCAGGTCAATTGGGTTTGTGTTAGGAATAATTCCCCAGCTAGGTAGGAATCGAATTCGAATCGTTGTCTCTCCCTGGATAGTGAGAACTTGACATGAGTAGCGGCAACGTAGAGACACTTAATTGAACTTGATGGTTATAATGATGATGATGTTACAACATTATACAAGCTATGGTTACTATTGCCTATTACTAAATGATATCCCATATGTTTGGCATAGGTTAGTTGCTAATATAGAGATGAATAGCTATAATTAACTTGGTTAATGAATTGTAAAATATATAGCTCAACTCTTGGCTTTTATACAAAATGTTGTCAAGCGAGCTCCGCCTATAAAGCCCTGCATACTCTTTGGTGTCACTTTATTTCTAGTTTATGATGGGTAAGTCTAGCTGAGTACATTCGAGTACTCAGGGTTTATCCCATCATGTTGCAGGTGAAGTTCTCAGCCTACTGAAGATGGTGGCTAACCGTCGGTGGGCCCAGTGACTATATTTATTCCTCATCTATATGCTTTTGTCTGAGGATGTCACTTATGCTAGCATTGTATTTGGGACTTATATTAATGTAATCATTTGAAAGCTATGTTGTTTTCACTAATTGGTTTTGAAACCCAAACTTAAACTGTTATTTGTGAACCCATTTGTAATATTATTTCCACTGCAACTCTGTGTATGTGATGTGTATTTGTTTAATCATACGATCTTGGTTGTGATGTTGATTTTGTCCTTCGTGACACTCGGCGGACTACTGGGTTTATATAAGTGAAAGTATGTGCGCGTCAACATGCTAAACGGGGATAGGTGTACTTGATCTTGTATAAATTGGGCGGTTCTATCATAGTACGTTCACGCTTTTAGTCATCGGATGGCCCACCTTTCCGCCATCTTTGTCATGATGGGCTCAAGCAATATGACTCATTTTGGCACGCTGGAGTTTCCCATGCTCCCACCTATTGGGATGTGGGTTCCTCCCATCTTCAAGCCATCCCAGACAGCCATCGGACCGTCATGGCACCTAGCCACCCTCTATCCTAGGAGTGCGCTATGGCGGATGCTCCAGGACAGCCACCGGTGGTAGCGAAGTCTCTACAGACTCACACCCCTCCAGACCCTCATGCGGAGGCCCTCACGCATGCATAGGAGCACTACGAGGAGCTACGACAAAGGCAGCAGAACCAACCGCCACCTGCGCCGTGTAACACCCTCGGTGTTAAGCATGCACTTAACCTTGACATTTCATGATCACAATCATCATTGAGCATTCATGATCATGAGCATCAGTCCCGCATTTATGAGCTTATATCATATGAAACATGTTTTTGAAACATTGCAACGTATCATTATGTTTCATGTGTGTTGTTTCCTTTATAAAATGAAAAGTGTGCAACACTTAAGTGCAACATGTGCTACTCACTTTAGTGAAACAAAGTTAGTTAATACTATGCAACAAGATCATGAAACATGTGAAACATGGCTATGAAACATTTGTAACATTTCATTTGTTTTTCATTGTTTCAGTACATACCTTGCTTGATTCTTGTTGATCACTTTGACTAATTAGGTTCCCAAGTCATGGTTTGGCCCATTTTGACCCCTTAACACTTTGGTTTGACTGTTTAAAAAGTGTAGCTTAGGATGTTTGCATGTCTGAGCAACCTAAAACAAAGTTGTAGCAAATTTTATAAGGAACAAACTTTGTTTAGAAGCCAAGTCATAAAAATGTGCACAACATGTTCAAAAAGGACCCACAAGTCAGAATTGAAAGCTGTTTCAACAATTGAAAAATTTTCTAAGTGTTTTACTGGATTTTAGTTTCATGTACCCTAGTTTGGAGCACTGTATCTCACTCACCAAGCCAAACTAGCTCGAGCTCCAATTAGCAAACTTGTAGTACTCACGTAGGTCTCCAACTTTGTTAACTACGACTTAACTTGGATCGCCATGGTTTGAGAGATCTATGGTTGACAAGTTTCGCTGTCAGTCGGTACCTATGTAACTGAATCAAACTTCAGAATCGTCACAGTGCCGACCGGCAACAGAAGACGGCTACCGCGTGGCCACCACGCGCTTGGCTCGCCCTGACCATGCCACGCGCTGGCCGGCTTGAAGTGGAGGACGCCTTGCTACCCTCCGCACGTGCTCTGCCCTCATTCACTCCTCCGTTGCCTTCCCCATTCACAGCCGAAGCACAGCAGCACACCGCCGACGCCATCGGCTCCGCCGAGCACGCTCGAGCTCGCCGCAGCACCACAGCCACCACCATCCCAACCATAGCTTCGCTATTGCCTCATGAACCTCGTCAATGTCCTCGCTGAGCCATCCAAGCTTTAGGTGAGCGGCATTGCCGAACCACGCACCACCGCGACATGCCCGCCATGGTCGCCGTCGGTGATCTCACGTGGCCACGCCTGACCGCTTCACCGTAGCCAGTAGCCGTAACATAGGCAGGTCCGCCTTGGTCACTGGAAGCTTACGCGCGCCTTGTCCGGTCACCGAACGTTGGGGTTCGCCGGAGCGCCACTGTGCGCCATGGCCGAGCCGCCGTGCGCCGTGGCCGACGTCCCTGGAGTCCGCTAGAGCTTAGTGTTAGTAGGTAAACCGACGCGGGAGGTCATGGTGAGCACAGAGGTACCCTCCTCGTTGCCGGTAAGGTCGCCGCCGGCGAGCTACGCCATCTTCTACGCCGTCGCAGTGTGTCCCCTGTTCTGTTTCGCTGACACGCGGGCCCGTCCGACATGCGGGGCCTAGCTGACAGTGACCGTGTATTCAAAAGATAGCTCATTTATGCTGATTTGAATGTTGTTTTGCAAAATTTATATCTCCAGTTTTGTAGATCTAATTTGTGTGATTCAAATTTTGTTGGACTCACAGTGAGGTCTAGTAATTAAGAAAAATATGATATGTGCATATGTTGTAGAAATTTTGGATGAATTAAATAGGAACTTGAAATGTGTTTTCAAATGCATGCAAACTTGTTTGAATTGTATCTTGAGTTTCTGTGATCCAAAAATTATGAAATTTTGTGGGTAAGCTAGTCTTGCTTAGTAGAGGCTCTGGTTAAAATTTGAGAGTCATTGCATGTATGGTTTTTGAGTTATAGATTTTTCTTTTATCACTGATTGATACTTGTGTGAATTTTTATAAATTATCAAAGAATCCAGTGACCATGAAATTTTGTGGGGAGTATCCTAGTACTTTAAGGATGCTAGGAAAAATATGAAATCTGTTGCTTGACACTTTTCACTAAGGTTTCCTAATTATTTCATTTTAAGCCTTTATGCCTTATCATTTTTATGTAGGCTGTTATGCTTACTCAAATGGTGTGAAATTTTTATTGTAGTCTACTTAGAGCATGTAGTACCTACTGTAATTTTTGTAGATTTAATGGTAGAGTTTTCATATATGTTTACCATTTCCCCTGATTAATTAAATAAATTAAGAAAAGCATTAAAAGAAATGATTTGGTGGTGAACACCCTACTTTCTGGTATTATTTTGATATGTGTGATGAGTTAGTAAAGTTGGTCTTGTCCAATTATATGTTTGAAACATAAGTTAATAATTATTTTCTCACGTTATGTAATTCTGGACAGCAAAGCATAGATTTACTATTTTGGCTATGATAGATTGTGATTCGGCTTTTGGTGATTAAATAAGAGTTGTAGGCAATTTTATAAGCTTTCCAGAAAGTCTAACATCAAAGCATTTGGATAAGTATAGCTTCAGTTATGATGTAAACATGTAACTGCCGTATGTAGTTTAGACATGGCATGGTGTGAAATTGGTAAGTAGATTGAGAAGAGATATGCACCTACTCAATTAGTAGGGAGTTAGCATTGTTATCATTTTTCTACTTCACATCATTGTCATAGCATGTACCTCCTGTTATCACATCCTCCGTGATCCATCTTATGCATTCATGGTACTGATTTATGCATATGAATGCAATAGGTGCAACCGATGAGATCACGTTAGTGGAGCTCGACGTCGACCCGCAGGAGGAGAATCAGGAAGTTCAGCACCTGGAGGTTTTCGGAGAAGGAGAGCCTGAAGCCGATCACCTTCCCGAGTGCCCCGATCACCAGCCTTCGACGTTTGTGAAAGGCAAGCCCCGGAGCATTATAAGTCTCCCTATTTTATTAATGTCACTTAAAGTTATTCGTATTGCTGCATTACGTGACAGGAGTTGTTTGTAAACACTTGCTGCATACTACCATTCCTTGACCAGATATATCTACCATGGATCCTATTTAAGTCTAGGAACGTTTGTCAGGCTTAGCTCTGCTTAGACCGGTAGAAGTCGGGTGATTCCCTATCACCTGCGAGCTATAGGTGATAACTTAATCACGGTTGGCTATATTGTGCTATCGTGGAACATAACCTGGTATTGTTGAATAAATGGAGACCGGGTGGAGTCTTATATGTGGTATTGTAGTGACTCCACCTGTGTCGTTTAAGGACCGGACGTTGGAGGTCATCTTGTCATGTTGAACGCAGCCTCTCACATAGTTGGTTGGATAAGTCGTTCCGACCGCAAAGCCGAGTAGCTCATCTCAGGCCGGGACCATGAGCAGTTCAAGTGTGCACTCTGGATGGTAGTATGGATGTGCGGAGAGCCATTGGCGTAAGCCCAAAGGCGGGTTAGAGTCCCGATCACCCTTGGCAGAGTGGTTCTCTGATTGTGCGGCGCTAGTCGTACCCACGAATTTGGTTCCTAATTTGTACCAAAGGTGACCTAAGGCTACCTTCATGAGGTATGCCTGGGTGTGTGTTAGGAATATTTCCCCAGCTGGGTAGGAATCGATTCGAATCGCCGTCTCTCCCGGATAGTGAGAACTTGACTTGAGTTCCTTTCATCGTATTAAGTTATGCAAAGGATGAAAATGATGGTTATGAGATTATGCAAGAACTCAACTGGATATGGTTATTATTGTGATGAATTAATGGTATCAACATGTTTGGCATAGGATAGTTGCTAATCTAGTATGAGATAGGATTAATAACTGGTGATTTCCAATTAAAGAGATATTGGATAACTTATGCTTTTCTGCAAATAATGTCTACCAGCTCTATTTATAAAGCCTTACATACTCCTTGGTGTCTTAGTATATTAGTTGGACAGGTAAGTCTCGCTGAGTACCTTCTCGTACTCAGGGTTTTATTTCCCTTTGTTGCAGATAACATTATGTTTCATGGCTACTGCAAGAACTGTCTTGCTCCTGCCGTGGATGAGGACTAGGACCATGGGCAATGGTCAACTCTATATTTCATCTCACCTTTGTGCTTTTGGTTGGAGATGACTATGACACTGGCTTTGTATTAAACTATGTGTGATGTTTATGTTAAACTACTTTGCTTCCGCTACTTTCAAACTTGGTTTGTAATAATTATTCGAACTATGATGTATGAGACATATTTGTGAATTGTGATGTAACATGTGACTGGTTGTGTTGAATCTCTACGATCTTGGTTTATATGTTGGTTGTTTGAGATCTTTCACGATTTCGTTGGACTACCGGGTTTATATGGGCTCAAGTACGACGGTTTGATTATTTCGGTGATTGCTATTGTACTTGTGCTCTTATAAATTGGACGGTTCTGTGATAGCTGGTATCAGAGCAAGGATTCAACATTAAAACTTGTCATATGTGTATTTAAAAACAAAGGTTTTGTGTTATAAAAATCTAAAGTGTGCCAGTGGTCATCTCCTTTATGCCCAGTTAAGGACTTTTAGGTGGCTATTTAAGTACTAACTTGGGGAATTTGAATGTTCTATTTCGTCGTCCATGCGGCGTGTTATTGCATGGGTGCCATTCGCTTGAATGGTAATGTATGGATCAATTGCCTCTACGCCAAGGTAAGTGTGAGTTGTGAGAGCATGACCGTCCAACTATTGGTCTAGGGGAGAGTTAGTTATGGCTACTAGAATATATACGTGTTGTATACATGTACATATGAAGGTACTTAATTATGGGTATATCTGCCGGGTAGCTTTAATACAGAAGTATATGTATGTGTATACATATATGGAAGTATTTAGTTGCAATTTAGATCCTGCATTTACATTTCTGTACTTATTTATTGGGTTGGGCTGAAATGCATTTTCTGTAGGTACACTAACAATGAAACGTGTAGCTCATCTAGTTACGAATGTATTGAGAGAACATATATATGCCACCGAGTATGTCGTTAGAGATTATTTTTCTAAGTTTGTGAGGACGTACGGAATGAGCATACATCATGGTGCATTGTTCATTCATGTTCCTGCATGATTCCCCCTTAAATGATCTATCGTTAAGTAAACCGTTTCTTTTGCACGTGTCTCCCTTAAGTGGTAACTAAAGATGAAGAGGTGAAGTCTTGTGAGGATGACCATGGTGATGGTGTGCCCGACATCAATAGCGACCACCCCGAGGAGTAGTTTAGCTATAGTAGTGCGAGCACGATAAGCGATCATTTGGTGATGTTATGCTGTGGAATTGGATTGTTGTGCCTCTATGTTATTGTATGAATTTATGATTCTCTCCAGTAATTACAGTATGGCATAATTTTTGCAATTCTTCTGCAATCTTTGGGCATCCTCTAATAATCCTTGGAGCAGTTGGTCTTGTACGCCGATTCTGACGCTACAGGGACCTGGACTTGACTCTCCATGCTGCCCTATCCTTGGAGCAGGGGTTAGGCAGCATAGTGTAGCATGGGTGTCAGTCATGGGCACAGTGCCAAGCACAGCACCCAGTAACCCCTGCCCCGTCCTGTCCCGAACGGCATGGCGTCGATGTGACTCCCATCTTGTCGGCCGCTCCGCTGTATCGAGCTGTCATTTGGCTAACGTCGTGGGAGTGGTTGGACGCGTTGGTTGGATGTGATGTCCTCATCCGAGGCCTTATGAGCGGGGCCTCAAGTGAGGCAGAGAATTGGTACCTCGTCTGAGGCCTTACGGCAGGGTCTCAAGCGAGGCAGAGAATCGGTACCTCGTCCGAGGCCTTACGAGCGGGGCCTCGAGCGAGGTGGAGAATCGGTACCTCATTCGAGGCCTTACGAGCGGGGCCTCGAGCGAGGCGGAGAACCGGTACCTCATCCGAGGCCTTACGAGCGGGGCCTTGAGCGAGGTGGAGAATCGGTACCCCGTCCGAGGCCTTACGAGCGGGGCCTCGAGCGAGGCGGAGAACCGGTACCTCGTCCGAGGCCTTATGAGTGGGGCCTCGAGCGAGGCAGAGAATCGGTTCCTCGTCCGAGGCCTCGTGGTTTTGTTCTGGGCCGAGCCCACTTTGGGTGAGCCCGGACATTGTTCGAGGTGGGCCGGGCGATCCAGCCGAGCCTCAGATAAGGTGGGGGTTTTGCTGGTGGTTGTATCTTGGCTTCGATACTTATGAGGTCTAAGCGATTTTTTCGGTTCTTGCTTAGGGGCCAACAGTAGCCCCCAAGCCTAAGGGAGAGTGTGAGTGCTCTCCCTGAGGTTTTGACGAGACTTGGCTCACGGCAGCTCCTGGCAAGATGGTGTTTCATACTCAAGGCTTCGGTGGGTGCGTGCGAGTGCACCTATCGGGTGTAGCCCTCGAGGCCCTAGAGGAGTGGATTTATTCTTCCAGGGGCTTTTCTCATGTTCAGTGAGGGGTTTTATCGCGTTTACCGAGCCCACGAGTGCGAGTTCGGGTCGCTGGGCCTCGGTTCGGTTGTAGGAAAAGCCCTCGAGCCTCTGCTCAGAGCAAGAGGGCGATCAGGAGTTTCCCTATCTTTTTTGTGCGGCCCTCGTGCATCCTTTTCATTTAGAAGGAGGGGTGGAGTATGCCAGGCTACCCTCGGTGGGCGTGAGTAGTGACACCTCCAGTGAGCTGTTATCGGGTAAGTCCGAGTGGAGGCCCATGCCCCATTCGATAAGGGTCAGCTAGCGGTCTAGAGATGCACTCCAAAAGTACCAGAGGGCTTCTCTAGTGGGTCCTAGGGCCGTTCAATTAGCCCTGGGGGCTCGGTGCCTCCCTACAGTCGGATCCCATTTAGAGACCTCCCTGCCGGTCTCAAACACGACTTAGGGCATCCCAAGCAATTGCTTGCTTGGGCCTCAGCCTTGTACGGGCTTGCCCATAGTCATCCCTGACTATGTTTGTCCTGGGGCAGCTGTCAAGACCCTCGGGGGCCCAGCCTTTGAACCCCTAGACCGTAACGGGCGCGGTGCCCAATTCCTTCGTCTGAAAGGAATTGGTTGTGGGATATTCCTTTCCCATCGGCTAGCAACGGCAGGCGTGCCTTTTGGGGTGGTTCCTCAGGGAGACAAAATGGCGCCTACCGTCATTGTGGTCGAATGTGACATGACGTCTATGGATGGGACATTATTGTGTGCGTGCGGTTAATAAGGAAGAGGTGGACACATGGGCGGTTTAGTCGGATCCGGATTAACCGCGCTAGATCTAAGGGAAACTTCCCTGGTTTCATCACCCATCCATTTTGCCCCCTTCCCTCCCTCATAAATACATGACGAGCCTCGCCCCACCCATCCTTACCTTGCCTACCTGTGTTTGCCCTTTCTGCCCTCGAACGGTTGCTAAGAACAGAGAAGAGAGCGCCGAGGAGAAGAAAGGAGAAGGGGGAGGAAAAGAGAGAGAGAGAGGGATATCAAGAGCATGCCTTACCATTGTAGCCGCATCCTCCACCACACCCATGGCCGGTGGCACTGTTGTCATCCAGGCAGATCCTTGGGGTCCGTCCGACGTGTTCGCGGCAATGTTGTAGTCGCTCGTCGATGATGGTCTCCTCCGCCCGGTCATCGACCCCAACAGACCAGAGTGGATCGCTCCGGGGGGTGAGCCAGAGCCAAGGCCACGTGATGGCTACATCGTGAGCTTTGTGGCCTTCCACGAGCACGGTCTCGGCTTGCCGATGGACCAGTTCATGCGGGCGCTCTCGCATTACTATGGCGTGGAGCTCCATAACTTCAACCCCAACTCCATCGCATAGGCGGCCATCTTCATCGCCATCTATGAGGGGTACCTGGGCATCGCCCCCCACTAGGAGCTGTGGCTCCACCTCTTTTGGGCAGGGCTCAACACCAAGTCGGTGGGCACAACGGGCACGCGGAAGGCGTTGAGGGCTGGTGGCTGCACTCTCCAAGTGCGCTAAGACAGGCATCTGTTCTACATCACGGCCCAGCTCGTGTCATCCAACTGCTGCTAGTACAACAGCTGGTTCTACCTCCACAATGACGACGGTGGGCTTCCCCCTATACCGGGTGGGTTGTGGAGAGCTAGCCGGAGAAGTGGAGGTACGGCATCCTGCTGGCTGATTAGCCCAAGTTGCAGCCGCTCTTGAAGGCGTTGGAGAGGCTGCGCAGCTACGGCCTTACGGCGGCCATGGTCATGGCGGCGTTCCACCGCCGAAGGGTACTACCACTGATGGCTCGGCGGCGACGTTTGTTCGAGATGGCACCGGGTGAGCCGATCGATGGCATCCGATTGTCCACTGTCACCCTTTCCAACGAGGAGGTTCTACGTCGGGTGAGAGAGACGATGGAGGGGCAGCAGAGGAGCAGTGATCTAACCCCATTCCCAATGCACCCGTCACGGGGGTACATCTCTCTAGTGAGTCAGGCGCCACTGCAGCCCCTGAGGCCTCCTTGCTCCTTACCTTTTCAATCTGTTCCCATATTTGCATTGCCATTCCTATAGGGGATGAGGGATGTGCGAGCCTCCCCCCCGTTCTCAAGGACACAGAGCGGCGAGCGGCAAATAGGGCGCACACCGAGGCGTACAAGGAGCGGAAGGATGCCGAGGAGGCAAGGCACAAGAGGAAGAGCCTCGAGCGCGATGAGCAAGAGAAACATCGCCGGCAATAGAGGCACGACGGTCTCCCTGTAGAGCCATCTCTGTCACCGTCATCGACGGATTCTTCGAGCGATGATGATGAGAGCGAGGCGGGGTAGGGTCCTCTAGACCATCTCCCTGACGTAAGGGAGATGACGCTCGGGGCATCGGTGGGTGGCCTGGTGTCTCCAGGAGGAGGAGGAGAGGACGTCGCGGGGCTGGCAATCGCCCGCCCTAGGGCCGAGGCCGACACGCCCGAGACACATGCGTTGGGGAAGCACGCCATCAGCCTGATGGGCTCGACGGCAGAGGTGGAGCGGGCGACGGCGGGGGTGACTCAACAGCCTCCGCATAGGGTCGAGGGGGCGTCGGAGTCCAGTGAGGGCCGGCCGGCACCAGCGGACATGTGGGCCGTGCCACCGCTGCCACCACCACCGTTGTAGAGGACGAGGGACGTAGTGCGGAAGCTATTGTGTTCCCGTTCGAGGTAAGTGTTTGTCAGGTGAGTTTGCGGCATCTTCCACTCATTCTTTGGTCGTATGCTGACCTTGCGAGTGTTTTGTCTTCAGCCGGAAGCGTCAGACGGAAGCGCCCGCCTTGGTGCCACGTAAGGAGCTCAAGGTGAGCACCAGCTCCACCGCCCGATGGGTGGTGGAGGCGCAGGCCACCATATAGCGTGGCGCGACGTCGGCCAGGGCTGACCCAAAGGAGCCGGTCACCCAAGGAGAGGCTATCGAGGCGACCATGAAGCAGGCAAGGGAGGAGGCGTCTATGCCTCGCGAGGCTGGGACCCTTGAGTTAGATGAGGCTGATGCGCCTTCAATCGCTGAGGCCACCGAGGGCAAGGCCGAGGCCCCTAGGACCTCCGAGGCCGAGGTGGTAGAGGCCAGGGCTTCTGAAGCTGAGGTGCCAGACACCGGGGCTCCTAGGACCACCGAGGCCGAGGTGGCGGAGGCTAGGGCCCTCGGGACTACCGAGGCCGAGGTGGTGGAGGTTGGCTTGGGCATGGTGAAGTCGATAGCCCAGGATGCAGAGACAGAGGTGGGGCAAGCTTCAGTACTGCCCCTGGTCGAAGACCCACCGCCATCGCAGGAGGGTGCCCGAGAGGTGGAGGTCCATTCAATCTCCTCCGACGATACTTCCTGGGGGAAGGAGGTGGCAGACGCTGAGGTGGCTAGCACCGTGGAGCAGCCAGCCTCGGCCTTCAGCGAGGGGAGCTCAGCCCTCGTCTAGGTACAACCCGAGCCCCGCAGATAGGATAGCCCGCGTGTCTTGTGGTGGAGCTAGGAGGACCCTAAGGGGGAGCCTCTATTCACCCTCGAGGACGCTGCTGAGGGGGGGCGTTGGGGCTCTTTTGAGCAATACCACCATCTGGCGGAGCGGTCACTATGGACAGCACTGTTCGTCATGGCTGACGACTAGCTTGGCATTGCCCATGTACGCGCTTTCTTTTCTCATGTGGTGTCATCTTTTTCCCGAGTTTTCTCACAGTGCTTGACGCTTGTTGTGCCTATCCAGGAGCTCAAGGCCCGGTCTCTCAGGAAGTCGATGTTCCTCCGGTGGGAGAGGGATGTCTGGGACCAGCTCCGGTGGCAGAAGGATTTGCTCACCAATGCCAATGAGCTTCTGTCAGTGCAGAGCACAGAGGTGGAGGACCTCCGCCTTCACTGTGCTGACATGATGGCCGAGGCAGCCACAGCTCGAGAGCAGGCCCCCCCTTTGGTGGTGTGGATCAAGGAGCTAGAGGAGGAGCTGACCCGGGTGGCCGGTGAGCGGGACACCTTTAGGTCCTAGGCCGATCAAGAGGCGGCCTCTACCAAGGCCATCGCTGGGCAGCTAGGGGCGGAGCAGGGCGTGCACCTATTGATGAAAGGTGCCCTGGTGGAGGCTCTCAACATGGCCGAGGCCTCTAGGTCGAGGCCTTAGCCTAGAAGAAAAAGGCCAAGGGTGAGTCATATTGAGCCGTGCCTCTTGTTCTATTTGTTTTTCTTGCGTTCGACCCCTAACTCCACGATGTGACGCAGAGCTAGAGAAGGAGGCTTCTAGGGCAGCCGAGGCCTCTTGAGTTGAGGTAAAAAACTGGAGGGAGAAAGCCAAGGGTGAGTCTCATAGGCTTGCACCCCTATTCGACTTGTTTTCTTTTGTGCTTAACCCCATCCTGCTTATCTCAGCGCAGAGTTGGAGAAGGAGGTCTCCTAGGCAGCTGAGGCCTCCATCATTGTGCAGGCAGTGCTCGAGGCCGAGATCTAGGAGCACAACGTGCTGCGAAGCGCCGCCCGTACCACCTACAAGGCCCTAGAGGTCGGGGGGGTCAAGTTGGGCAGCTCCCTTAGGAGCCACTTGATCGTGTTGAGCGGTCGAGTCCACGAGCGGCTCCGGGGGGCACTGCATACGAGCGTCAAGCGTGCCCTGGCCGTCGTCTCCTCGCACTATGCCAGCATCGACCTCAAGGCCATCAGCAATGGTTATGTTGTGGCTAAGGATGAAGAGAAGGCTAAGGAGGAGGTCATGAAGCTAGTGGAGGTGGCAGAGGCCCCTAGCGCGGCACTGGCCAGGTTGTTCGAAGAGGAAGTGGTTCCTCCTATGCCATCTACCAACGCTGGTGACCCTAAGTTTTGACCTAGGCCAAAGGGGTCATGTAAATAGATTAGGACTTACATGATTGTGCCATGACGCTTGTGTCCATCGAGACCTTTTAAAGTACTTATGTGTACACGCTTTTTAATCATTTTTTATCATATTTCTGAGCCTCTGCCCTCTGTCTCATCTTTGAACATATCTCTTGCGAAAAACTTCCTCGGAGCCTAAGCTGCCCTTCGAGCAAAAGGTGGTGAGGGAGTTGCCGTAGCCCAGAGGCATAGGCCATCTCGTGACTCGGCCAGCCTTTTGGCCTAGAGATAGGCTTTCGGTCCTTAGGTTTTTTACAATCAATTTGTCAGAGTACATGAGAGAGTTTGGCTTAGAAATTGTTTCAAAAAACGACTAGAAAAATGACTAAAAATGATGTCTGGGACTTAGGGGGGGGTCCCCCCTTCTAGCCCCCGAGGGAGGCTCGGTTCTACAGAGGCAGAGCCGAGTCTTGTTCGAGCCCTATGGTGGGCACCTCTATAGAGGTAGAGCCGAGTCTCCCTCATAGCATTATCGTAACGCCGACCCCCCATCGATGGGCTCAGGGGGTTTCTCGAAAAATTAGAACGACTAAAGAATGCTTCTTTATTGTATTTCGAGAAACAATGTATACAATGCTTGAAAATTTAAGGGTAGAAGTGACGTAGCTGTTCTATGTTCCAACCGTTGGTGAGGATTGCGCCCTTCTCGTTGGCTAGCTTGTAGGTCCCGGGCTTTAGCACTTGGGCGACGATGTACGGCCCTTCCCATGGTGGGGTCAGCTTGTGGCCACCTTGCGCCTCGCGTCGATCGCTGAGGCGGTCGTGCACCAAGGGGGCCTTGTTGGCTTTCGGTGCCTGAGTAGGCTTGGGACGAACCGAGGCCTCTCTATCCTGCTGAGGCGGTGCTGCGGGTAGTTCCGAGGCGCCCTCACGCCATCGAGAGGTGGAACCTTCGGCCTGCTGTACTATGGCGGTCTCAAGGAGGTCTCAAAGCTTGCCGTGGACCCATCACCCTTCTGAGGTAGAGGGCTTGGGCATTGTCTAGAGTAGCATCACTGCTGCCATGACATTCTGGCTAGCGCGATTGAAGATAGGGGGTTGCTCGCCCCCTTCGTCATCGTTGATGCGGTGGTTGACATCGTGAGCCCTTCGCCAGACTGCTTTGCCATCACCATGACCCCGCTGCTCTTGCTCGAGGGTGTCTTAGAGCAACTGCAGAAGGAGTCGGTCTTGTTCGACATTGGCCTAAAGCTCACGGAGCTGCTCTAGGTCTAGGCGTCGAAGTTCCTCGGGGCAAGGTTCTCATTCCGCGCGGTCGGGGGCTCGACGTGTGGAGGTGTGGCATCGCCTACCCCCTCATGGGGCAGGAAGCGACTACCTGCCCCTTCGTCCTCATCGCTTGCCCTCGGCATACCGAGTTTGACGTTGAAGCACTCACGAGTGGGATCATAAGTGCCTTCATCATCAGAGTCAGAGTAGCCAAAGCAGTAGTCGCTTGCAGCCATGAAGCGGCGCATGGCTTTAGGGTCGCGAAGCCTGGAGAAGTCCGCTCCAGCCCATGCCTCGTCCTCCTCTGAGGAGTCAGCGTGGCTGTGGGTTGGGGTTGTGGCGATGAGGTCGAGGGCGAAACGTTGGTATGCGGCAGTGGTATTGCCGAACCCGAAGGGGTACAGGGATGATGCCATCGCCGGGCTCTGCTCCGCCGGAGTCGACTCCTCAGGAGGTGGTGGGGCAGAGCTTGATGACGGGGTGTCGCACCGCGCCACCGGTGTCTTTCCTTTACCTAGGCTTATGCTAGATAGGTCCCCAGCTAGGGACTCTATACCAACAGCCAGGTATGGGATACTGGTGGAGCATGGTGCGTCGCCCTGAGCTTGCACGGTGTCGGGGTGGTCCCGCTCGCGTTGCGCTTAGCGAGCATGATGAGAGCGGTGGCCTGGGCACCGCCTGCGCCTAGGCTGCTGGTGCGTGATGTCATCATCAGTTGGTGGGGCTCTGGGTGGGAGGAGTACCATATTGTACTCATGTCCTAGAGACATGAACTCTAGGCTCTCGAACCAGATCACCGTGCCGTGACGTAGTGGTCGCACGGGGTCTGCCATCCGAAACTTATTGGGATGACTAAGCTGACACGCAGTAGGCCGCTACCTGGCGCGCCAACTATTGGTGTTTTGGGTCCGGCAGGTCCTCTACCGACTAGTGAAAGTGTACTGCGTGCCCCTAGTCCTGAATGGTGATGCAAAGAGATATAAGGTTTATACTGGTTTAGGCAATAGGTGCCCTACGTCTAGTCTGAGAGAGTGATCTTGTTTTCCTTGCACCGAGGTGCTTGTAGTAGGGGCTTACAAGCTGAGCGAGAGAGGGAGCTAGTCCTAGGTCTCTACGTGGAGTGGCGTGGGTTGCTTGAAATGTTGATCTCTTGCAGTGAGAAAGCGAATGTGTTACAGAGTGTTGTGCGTTGCTTGCGCGTGTGTCTATGTCCTCCTCTAGAAGCGGCCCCGGTCACTCCCTTTTATAGTCGAAGGGAGGTGCAGGGGCGTTACATGCATTTGCTACGTGGCGTATTATGGACAGGGGAGGTATGTCTGAGCCCTATAGCTCGTCACTATGGTGGCATGGTCGGTGGAGCGGCCTTGTCCTTGGTGCACTAGAGCGACGTGCCGGTCACACCCGATCCTGTGCGACATGGGAGCTCCTGTGATGGCATGCGTGCCTTCTTCTATTGGAGGCGTGCTAGTCACTATATGTTTGTTCGGTGTGGGGAGCCGAGGCTAGGTAGAGGCGACGACGTGGGTGCGCTGATTCCGAGGCTACAGGAGCTTGGCCCTGTGCACCACGTGGGAGCCCCTACTGCTTGACGTAGGGCATGGCACGTACTGTGGACGACGCATAGGCCCAGTCGGTGCAGAGGCTGAACCATTGTGGGGGGCTCAGTGGGCGCGAGTCCCAAGGCTATAGGAGCCCAGAAGTAGATATCCGAGGCTCAGAGGGAGCAGTTGGTCTTGTATGCCGATTCTGAGGCTACAGGGACCCGGACTTGACTCTCCATGCCGTGCTGTCTTTGGAGCAGGGGTTAGGCAGCACAGTGCAGCACGGGTGTCAGTCGTGGGCACAGTGCTGAGCACAGCACCTGGTAACCCCTACCCCGTCCTGTCCTAGATGGCATGGCGTCGATGTGACTCCCATCCCGTCGGCCACTCTGCTGTATCGAGCCGTCGTTCGGCTAATGTCACAGGAGTGGTTGGACGTGTTGGTTGGATGTGACGTCCTCGTCCGAGGCCTTACGAGCGGGGCCTTGAGCGAGGCGGAGAATCGGTACCTCGTCCGAGGCCTTACGGGCGGGGTCTCGAGTGAGGTGGAGAATCGGTACCTCGTCCGAGGCCTTACGAGCGGGGCCTCGAGCGAGGCGGAGAATCGGTACCTCGTCTGAGGCCTTACGAGCGGCGCCTCGAGCGAGGCGAAGAACCGGTACCTCATCCAAGGCCTTACGAGTGGGGCCTCGAGTGAGGCGGAGAATCGGTACCCCATCCAAGGCCTTACGAGCGGGGCCTCGAGCGAGGCGGAGAACCGGTACCTCGTTCGAGGCATTACGAGCGGGGCCTCGAGCGAGGCAGAGAATCGGTTCCTCGTCCGAGGCCTCGTGGTTTTGTTCTGGGCCGAGCCCACTTTGGGTGAGCCCGGACATTGTTCGAGGTGGGCCGGGTGGTCCAGCCGAGCCTCGGATAAGGTGGGGGTTTTGCCGGTGGTTGTCTTTTGGCTTCGATACTTACGAGGTCTAAGCGATTTTTGTGGTTCTTGCTTAGGGGGCCCCTTTTTATGGTACCCAACACCTACCGACCAAGGGAAACAACTCCTCCTCGAGGTCCATGCTGAAATCTAAGGACATCACGTAGCCCCGAGGTCGTTGGTCAGAAAAGCCTTTCGACAAGGTTTTTACTGGCCCACTACACTGCGAGAGGTAGAGGAGGTTGTCTATAGGTGTGAGGGATGTGAGTTCTACGCTCGGCAAACTCATTTGCCAGCACAAGAGCTTCAAACCATCCCCATCACCTGGCCATTCGCGCTCTAGGGCCTCAACATGGTAGAACCCCTCAAAAAGGGCCCGGGCGGCTTCACTCACCTACTCATAGTGATGGACAAATTCACCAAGTGGATAGAGGCGAAGCCCAACACCAACATTCGCTCAGAATAGGCGGTCAAGTTCTTCCTTGACATCATCTATTGTTTCGGTGTTCCTAACTATATCATCACTGACCACTAAACTAACTTCACTGGGAAGAAGTTCCTAGACTTCTGTGATGGATACGGCATCAAGATCGACTGGGCCTCGGTTAGACATCCACGTACTAACGGTCAGGTCGAGCGGGCCAATGGCATGGTCCTCTAAGGACTCAAGCCACGCATCTTTGACCGACAAAATAAGTACACGGGGCAAAGGGTTGTAGAGGTCCCAACAATCCTTTGGAGCCTGAGAATGACCCCGAACCGATCCACAGGGTTCACGCCTTTCATCCTGGCCTATGGAGCTGAAGTAGTGTTGCCCTCCGACCTCGACCACAGTACCCCAAGAGTGAAGGCCTTCGAACATGACTGAGCCGTGGAGGCTCAGCATGACGCGGTCAACCTGCTCGAGGAGGCTTGCGATATGACCATCATCCGCTCCACTCACTACCAGCAAACTCTCCGTAGGTACCATGAAAGAAAAATCAGAGGGAAGATCCTCGAGGTCGGAGACCTCATACTCCAAAGAACCTAATCAACCAAGGAGAAGCATAAACTCTCTCCACCATGGGAAGGTCCATATACGGTGACCGAGGTGATCTGGCCGGACACCTACCGACTGAAGGGCGACAACAGTAATGTTCTCACCAACACTTGGAACATCGAACAATTACGTCGTTTCTTCCCCTAAAATTTGGTCTTACCGCTTTGTTTGATTCAATGTTTTGCTCCTACAAGCACCCCAGCCTGAGCACTCTCGGCATGGGTCGCTTAGGGGCTCCACAAGGGTGCAATACCACCTCTCTTTTTTACTATCATATAGTAAATACTTTTTAACTGAACAAAAGGGTAGTTCGTTCCTTTAATTACCCTACGTAACTTTGTTTTAAACTCCCGACCGATCACACCCCACCATGACCTACGGTTATGAGCAGCTGAGCCACACGGGCCATGCCCAGGTTCTTAAGGTTGCAGCCTATGGGTCAAATAGGCAGGTGCGAAAAAGAAAGGATAAAAAACAAAACTATGCTAGGGTAAAAACAAGGAATGAATGGGACAAGCTTCCCCTTATGAAGTGATTCCATCACAAAACAAAATTAAAGTATTCATGAATACTAATAATTGGTCACACGGGGGCTCCCCCATAAACTTATCCTTTACATTTGCTAACTGTTTCTGCCCTAAATTCTATTATGGCCGCCCGGCGACATCGGCTGACGGTGCGACCGATGAAGATAAGGGTTGCTCACTCTCCGATGGGGCGATGTTCGGTTCGGTCAGAGGCGAGACGACACTCGCTTCTGACCCAGCCTCCACTCCATCCATAGGCTGGATGACGTCTTCTTGACACATGCCTTCAGCCACACTCGCACGGTGAGCCTCCATCACCCACTGCATGGAGACTTGCTCGGCAACCATCTGTGCACATGGCACCAAGCTCTCCCCGAGCGCGTGGATGGCATCTACACTCTAGCCATCGGTGTACCCTCTATAGATTGTGGCAAAGTATAGGTCTGGGTGGTGCATCGCCACTGAGGTCAGCACTCCTGACATCCCGTAGAATTTCCCATCGGGGATAAGCGCCCGAACTTCATTCGGGACCTCCGCCAGCTAGATGGCGGGCGTGCTAGTGCTCAGCGCCGACCCGAACACCTCTAAGACAACCACCTAGGTGATGTTGTGGATCTGGTCGAGATCCCCTTGAGAGCATGTCACTCTTTAAGGGACTTAGCTAGAGTCTACATGCTATGACCGACCACCGCCTTGGCTGTCTCCAGCTCCCACTCTAGTGAACCAACTTTTCTGCCCAGTTCTGGAAAAAGGATGACAAGCTCAGAAGCGAAGGAAAGGAAAAATCAAGGCATCAACCAAAGGTGAAACAGGCACATACCAAGGCAGTTCTCAAGGATGGAGAGTCCTTCCTCCTGCCGAGTCACCTTCTTGAGCAGCCAAGCGTGTGACTCCTCTGCCCCAAGCACCTGCCCCTAGAGAGTGAGCACTTCTCGATCAGCCTCAGATCGGGCCTTCCACTCTAACTCTAGAGCCTCTAAGGACTTTTGGAGTGCTGCCTTAGTCTCCATTAGGTGGACCTTCACCGCTGTGAGCCCCCACTCGGTAGTGGTCGCCCGTTCCGCCGTGAGCAGTTCTACCGCCCATGCTCATGTCGCCTCGACCGCTCGATCTTAGGACTCATGATAGGTGGATTCCAGCTGGTGCTCAAGCTCATTGACCCACCATGACATCATAGCTTCCCACTCTATCCGACCATGTTCCTCCCGAAGGAAACATGACTTGCGGATCGATGTCGCCTCTAATTCCTATATAGCGAGAAGCAAGCACGACTGAGACAAACAGTGGAAGACCAAGGAGTTGAGGACAAACACTAAAAACACAAAAGGCTTACCTCATGACACATGCTAGGTCAACTAAGACTGCCTGATGGATGAGCTCAACCCACTCTAAGGCCTCCTTGAGCTTTGCCTTGGTTTGGGCGAGATCGGACTCCATCGATAGTCCTCTCTCCTCCAGGAAGTGCCAAAGCGCCACCTCCTCCCCATCACGCAAGATGAACCAAGCCTTCCTCAGGTTGCCAGGGCAGGGCTACACCAGCTCATGGGTCGCCCCCAACCCACTGGAAGATGCAGCCGCTGCAATATCATGCAACGACCGAACCACCACCAGCTCCTATGACGGTGGGATGGCCGGGGGCTCCACCCTAGCACCTGCCTCACCGGAGCAGGGGATCTCCACTACCTTGACCCCATGGCCCACTGGTGGATGTTCTGCCTCTAGCCTAGCTATGTCACCTCCCGACACCTCTAGCTCTGACCAGGAGGGCGAGCCATGTGTTCCTCTACTAGGCGAGGCAGGGAGCCCAGTCTCCCGCCTCTCTTCTACCATAGCTAGTGTGGGAGGGATCGCAAGGGTCACCTCCAACCAAACCTCTGCCATCGCCATAGGGATTGTTGTCATCACCGCTGCTGTTGCTGCCACCATGCTCACGACCGGTCGAGAGGGCACAACCCCTAGAACGGAAGGTCACACCGCCGCTAGCCTGCTTTCCCCACTACTCATCACAACTCGCTGGAGGCTGGGTCTCCACTACTCCTGCATGGGAGGTGGGGTGATGCTCAACCTCGTCAATCCCTGGCCACTACCAAATAAGTATAGGTTAGTCACGTTCAAAGAACTCAACTGTGAGATCAAAAGAAACATAGGTACATACCTAGACGAAAGGGGTAGAGCCCTAAAACCCTAACCTGCTGGTGACTAGCCCACTGGATGATGACCGCTCATGGGTCATGGCCCACACCCCCTCATATCGACCGAGGGAGGAGTCGACCAGGCCAGTTCCCGATCGGCCTACGAATGGCCACGACCATCGGCTTGAGGCTCACCCGTCGGAGCAACTGACGGAGCATCTCCCCATTGTGGCTTGCGCGCACGCACTAACCCCAAAGATGTAGGGGGTACGGCCATGCTCCTCCGACCAGCTGATGCACCCAGTCACGCTCGGAATAGCATGGAGCGAAGCCAATGACACCTTCAAAGGGCACGACGACCACGCCCGCTTCATATCTTGCTCGACTGTGGCGTTCGAACTTGCGGCGTGCTTCCTTGACATGGGAATGTCGCCGTGCCTCTCCGCATCCTATCAACCGCTGGCGAACATGGCTGTAGGCGCATGATGCTCCACCAAGGTTGCAATGATGCCCCGGTCTCTGTCGTCCTTGGAGGTGCTCGCGTCGCCACCCATCTCCGTGGGCTCCTCTAACTTGAGATCCACCTCCACGTCGCTCCGGTTTTCACCAGCCCACACCTGCCAGGCAATCTCCTTCTCCTTCTTGTGCCTCCTCCAGGCCTTCTCAGCTCTCTTCTTCTTTTTGGCAACCGCTGTCTCTTTTAGAGCAGCTTGTTGAGCTGCACCCTCCGGTCCCCTCGGAAGATGCAGCCGGGATTTGTAATCGAAGAGTCCCTACAAAATAGATGACTCAAAGTCAAGATAAAGGAGAGCAAGAGAAAAAAGGTCACAGAATAAGGAAAGGGGAGCATACCAAATTGGGTAGCTTCGTGGCACGGAGAGGACCAAGCTTTACTTCGAGGGACTATTGGGCCCTCAGTTGCAGCACCCGGTCGAGTCGACTCTAGACTTCGTCCTTCGTCAACTCCTCCGTCGATGTGCGGTCAGGATCCGTTGGGCCGGAGTACATCCACATCAGTCACCTTCTCTCCACTAGTGGGGCGACTTGATGGTGGAAGAAGGTGTGGAACATCCGTAGCCCATTGAGGCCATGCTACACTAGCTTCTGGAGCTCCACCTCGATGACCTCCAGCTTGTTCTGCCGACTAGAGGGACCCCACGACCAGCTCTCCCACCTCTATAGCCTTTTTCTGGTGAATGGCGGGAATGGTGCCTCTGCTGGGTTCCTGATGTAGAACCACTCCCCATGCCACCCCCGATTGGAGTTGTAGGGGGAGTATGTGGGGTAGGAGCCTAGCAGCCTTGGCTTCTTCTATAACGCGAAGCCCCCAACAGGCGAGGTCCTAGGCGGCTTCCCCTCTGACAAGGCTCGCTCGGTCAAGATCTAATGGAAGAAGTCCACGTGTGGCTCCATCCCAAGGAAGGCCTTGTAGATGGTCACAAAACCAGCAATGTGCAGCACCCCAGTTGGATTGAGGTGCTATAGCTCCAGACCCCAATCAATGAGGAGCCTGTGCAAGAACCAGTGCACGGGATATCCTAGCCCGCACTTGTGGAAGGTGAGGAAGGAGACAACATCATTGACCCAAGGTCGCGAAACAGCCTCCCCTAGCGTAGGAGCCCTCTAGTGCGCCAACTCCTTCGACGGGAGCAGCCCCTTCTTGGTGAAGGCAGCTAGCACTGCCTCATCCACATTAGATGGCCTCCAATTTGACATCTCGCTCCAGATTCACGAACAAATCTATGAGTTCTCCTCTCCCTTGCTTTACCCTTTCTCACTTAGAAACCACCGCGGAGCAAAAAAGGAAGGAGGAGAGGCAGCAGTTGAAGAATAGGCGAAGGAATAGGACAAAAACCCTCTCGCTTCCCCTATTTAAGGAGGAAAGACAGCAGTTGGAGAAAGATGAAGGATTTGGGCGAAAAACCCTCTCCCTTCCCTATTTTAATGTGGATAGGCATGCGGTGGGACGCGTCCTAACTGATGGGGCGCGCCCTGCCTAACGAAATGACGCCTAGTTAAATAGGACATGGCATGGGCATGGCCCACCACTACCGCACATCGGGCACAGGAAACAAGGCACAACCACATGCAAATGGCCCTCCGCCTTCCAAGGCAGGGCTTGGAAGGGCCCACCGATGGGATCTCCATCGAGGAAACACCAATGGGCTACCTAAGTTAATCGGATGACTTAGGCAACGGCCAAGAGATAGGTAAGGAGTAGTGGGACGCCCCATGTGGGCCATGCCATCTCCATCATGAACGACGAACACAGATCCCATTCGGACATATCCGATAAGAACTCCTCAAACCCATCCCTCGAGTCATCAAGGTAACTTTACCAAACCCTCTTACTTTAATTTCTGATGAATGGTCATTCATTCATCCATTCTCATGCATGTATTCACACAATCATTCATACAATCATTCATTCATCCCATACATCCAAAGCATCGCATATGGAATTAATGCATCACAACACTTCATGTTGCATCATGAAGCGGTAGCTACCTCGTTCAACATGAGCGACGATCGACCAGGGTTCGAAGGCTGGCCCATGAAGGGCTCAAGGCCGCCTCGTGTCAAACAAAGCTAGGGGAGAAAACATAAATGAGCCCCAGCGACCCTCGCTCGATATGCTCAGAAGTAGACAGGGTCATCTCGACCTTCTCGTTCAATCCTAACCTCGAGCCATGCCCACAAAATCACCATCGAGGGGAGGCCAGCGGGCCACCTGAGTTAGTCTCTGGAATGACCCAGGCATCTATTGGGAGGCAGGTTAAGGAGTAGTGGAATGCCACTTGAGGGCTATGCCAACCATTAATGAATGATGGACCCAGATTCTGCTCGAACACACCCGTTAGTGAGCTCACTGAGCGTGTCACTTGAGCCATCAAGGCAAGCAACATTAGCTCAGCCCCTCTGGTTGCGGAAACCTTAGACGGGGTAATGCACAGAACTAGACCAACCCCTATCGAACCCACTGGGGCTTAGGGGCTCAGGTCACCCGATGCTGACTTGGGAAATCAACCGACCACGTAGGTCACAGGCGGGACAAACACGAGCTAACACCCTGAATGGTAGAAACATAGGAGTCTGCAGCCCCAGGAAAGAGTACCAAGATGCTCAGCCTCCAACCGACTCACTAGTCAGACGTAGGCTCGGGGCTACACCCACCGGGTGCGCTCGTGCGCACCCGCTGGCAAGTCAAAAAATCCACCAAATGATTCTACCCAAATCGCCCGAGGGTTCAGGTGCTACACCCACCGAGTGCGCTCACGGGCACCCGCTGGCAAAACAAAAAATCCCCTAAATGATTCTACTCGAATTGCCTAGAGGCTCAGGGGCTCCTGTCGGGTTTATAAACCCAAGGTCCTTAATGGGCCTACTTCCCAGCAAAAGCTCAGCCCAGCAGACGACATTGCAAACAACACACAGCTCCTGGGTCAACCCAGATACCTAACGATAGGCTAGAAGAGCGATCTAGTCTTCGACTAGAAGGCCTGGCCAAGGAGGGGACGACTCTCCCTTCTAACTCCGACCTGCTTCTCCGATCGGAAGGTCTAGCCAAGGAGGGGACGATTCTCACTTCCGACTTCGACCTGCTTCTCCAACTAGGAATACACCGAACCTCTGCTTATAGCTCTTCTCCAACCGGCATGGTCGGAGCCGACTGGGAAATGACCAAATAGGGACACCCACTCGGTAAGGACCAAAGAATAAGGCAGAGCAGATAAGGCAAGGCACTCAAGTCAACTACAATACTGAGGACCATACCCTACACACCTATAGGATAGTACTGATAGGCCATGTTAGAAGGGTGCTTTGCAACCTTCCAGACATGTTAGAACATGAACAGTTTTGTGGGCACCGGCATTTGTCCTACAGTATGGTAGGCGCCAACATTTGCCATACCAGAAGAACATGATGGAGCCTACCACATGCATCTGGGCGTCAACAATATTGTGGGCGCCGACAAACCATCCCATACCTAACAACATGGGCAACAAGACTAGGTAGCACACATGCTCTCTTTCTCTCACTTGTAAGGTCATCCCCATCACCTATTGTCGACATAGAATTTTGTCCCGTGCCGAGGACACACACAGCAAGCCAGAAGGGTCCGCTCGATGGAGCAGATCTGCCTAGCTTCAGCGTAGGGGTGGTCGATCCTACGCAATCCTCCTAAGGTGTGCCAGTCAATTTGACCCTGCAATTGACAAGGAGAGAAAGTTCATCAGTAATTAAGGGTGGAACTTGACGGTGTTGCCAGACAGTTCCGAATGTACGGCTGTGAGAGCCGATATAAGAGGAAATCGGCTAAATAGCCGATTCCAGTATATTCATGAGAATAAGTCAGTTAGAGCTCATGGGGTCATGTGAAGAGAATTGGTTCTCATTCAGGATAAACATCATTTAAACGAATATTAATCAATGGCAATAAGATATCAATGATGATCGGTCCATACTGAGCCAATGATTATGAGTAACCGAACTCCTTCTTATATAAAGAAATAATTCAACATCACTTAATCATTTAATAAAGATAAATCTAATGAACATGTTAGATCTCATCTATCACCATGACCAGTGGGGCATGAGGCAGAATCATGCAGGTCGTAGAAACAACAATAGACTCGATGACCCTAACTCATTACTAATATCAGTGGGGCATGAGGTAGAATCATGCAGGCCATAATACAATAATAAGATCATGGGGCTAACACATCTTTCAACTTATCCCTACTTCAACGATCTCATGATGTGAACTATTCATGAAAGCATTAGATATCGGCTAAATAGCCGATTCAGGCATAGCACACAGTTAAGGTCGTGTCTTCTTAGGAACGGGTCTATCAACCAACGATCCCCACTCCACTGTGCCAACAGTGGGGTGAGAGGTAGAATCCCATAGGCCATGATAATGGGCCATGAAATGGTTCTCGCTAACTGATAGATCTACTCAAGATCAAACATGCCTTAACCGCACGCTATGCACGATTAAGATTGACGCAAAACAGCCGATAAAAACATAACTCATCGCTTAAGATGCAGATTAGATCAATTCTAGATTAGCAAACGATGGGTTAAACAAGATATAAGGCCAATCTAGATCAATCTCAATCGAGTAGAGTGATATTGCTATAATTAGATAAATAATGAAAGCAATAAGCAATATCGGTAACTTAATGAATCTACCAAAGACTGCCATACTAAGGTAGAGCCGATAACTTGACCTTGATCTAATTCAAGCAATGGGGTGTGAGGCAGAATCACACAGGCCATACTTGAATTAGGCAAGAGTCGATAACTAGCTTATACTAGAGCCACAGTGGGGTCGACCGGATCGATGCAGCCATACGAATAGAGGTATAAACCATGATGGTACTTACAACAAGCAATGGAGGTCGACCGGATCGATGCAGCCATACTTGCCGAAGAACTCACCGAGATCTACTCTACTCCTACTCCTAAGGGGTGGCCGGAGCCAAAAAAAAGTAATTAACTTGTATTTGATTGATTGGTTCTTCCTTACAATAGCCGGGGTTTGGTATTTATACCCGGAGCCTAAATATGAATCCTACTCGAGCATGATTTGTTACAAACTTTGGCATAAAATGAAAACATTCCTAATTTAAGATAACTTAGACTCTAATCTTTCCCTTTTTGTAGAGTTCAACACGTTTTCTTTCTAGTGTCGAGCGTAGCCTCTATTGTTATCTGCTGGTGCTATCCGAAGAAAGTCGATTCCCATATTTTGCATCTGAATCAGCTGTTTCTGATCCGCCCGCAACTGATCCCTTGATTATACGATCCTAGGAGCTTCTGGGTCCCTTTGACTCTCCTTCCAAATTTTGGTGTAAACACCTATATAAGGGGATGTGCTCTCTCCTAAAAACAACGGACGACGAACGGATCAATTCTGACTCTCTCTCTCTCTCTCTGCTAGCTTTAGACATTCTGAACACCCAAACAGGTTCGCGGCTCTAGAACTCTAAAGCTACATAGAGCCCACATTCCAATACTTAGCGCACATAAAAGCTCATGTCACTCTCGGCCTTTCGGTCTGGAGTTCGACTAGACCTCTGATACCCCCCATCTTATTCCCACTCATTTGTAACCCCACAACAAACTTTGAGCACCTAGGCTCAGGAATAAAGTCACCGACTGACTGAAACTAGACATAGGGCATGTTGCCTAAACCAGTATAAACCCTGTGTTATTGAGTGCTAGGCCACATCCGATCACACCATACGGCAAAACGACAAATATTTACTTGTTGGTCACTTTTTGCACCGACAGGTGTGCTCAACAGAACTGCTAGAAGTATCTCACTCTCGGGGTGCTTAGTGTCTGGTGGAAGATGAGCGCCTCCGAAGGTGTGTAATTTTGGGCGGTTCTGTCACAGGTGGTATTAGAGCAATAATGAGTTTATGAGTTTCATAACTCTTTTCCAAAACCAAAAATTTGACCAACAAAAGTTTTGCAAAAAGTAGGATGCGATAAAATTATGTAAATAAGTATATGCTGTAGCAATATGGTCTATCTAGGATAGCGACACTGGTTTTATCTAATCAAGTTTCTGCAGGTACACTAACTTATGCTGCGTAAAGGTCGTTTAGCATACGGAAAGTGAGTGTGCGATGTGCCAAAAATTTTGCAAATGTCGCTATATTTCGGCTTGAGGGAACGGGTAGGGCGATGCATGTATCTTGAAAATAGAATCTTGCTTAAACTAACTCCCTCTACACATATAAATTGGATTAGTGAATTGATAGGATAACCTAAAAGAATACTTTAATAAAAGCCTATCATTTCTCTAATCTCTTGTTCCTAATCTAGAGGGTTGTCCCAAATGGGTGGTTCTTATCTATTTATAGATGAACCTGAGGTCTGGTTGCGGAAGTAACGCCGCTGGGGTGGACCCAGGCGACAATGGTCATGGTGAGGGCATTGGCAACACCAATGGGGAGAGCCATGAAGCCCCACTTCTGGCTCCTCCTCCTCCGCCACCATCGCCTCTGATGACTCATGCGGAGATGATGGTGGAAATGTTGGCTGCTCATCGTGAGTCAGCCTATGCCTTAGAGCTATTAGCACAGGCTATCGGTGGCTTCGCCAGTGGAGGCAATGGCGGGAATAGGGGTGGTGCCCACGATCCTAAGGGACCCTATTCTTACTAGGATTTCTTGAATATGCACCCACCCATGTTCACGCCAGCTGCTGAGCCTCTAGATGCGGAGGATTGGCTTCGTATTCTGGAGAAGAAGTTTCTGCTACTCACTATAATTGAGAAGCAGAAGGTGCGCTTTGCAGCACAACAGTTGTTGGGTTCTGCTAGTGCATGGTGGGACATGTTCAATGCCATGCAGATGATGGATCATTGTGTGACTTGGCAGTAGTTTACTGCTGCTTTCAGAGAGTATTACATTCCTGCTGGTGTTCTGAACAGGAAGTTGATGGAGTTTCTAGACCTGAGGCAAGGGAGCATGTCTGTGATGGACTATGTAAACAAGTTCAACCATCTATCACAGTATGCTGGGACCCACATTGATACTAATGAAAACAAGAGGGACTGTTTCTATTGCGGCCTCTCTTGTAGTCTGCAGAAGAAGTTGTACACAGGAAACTACTAGACTTTTGGTGCTATGATGAATGCTGCTATTGCCATGGAGAGACTTCAGCGTGACTCTCAAGCTAAGTGGAAGCGCAAGCAGGTGGTTACTGGGTCTTCTAGTCACCCCTAGGTTTAGAAGGTACAGGTTATCAGGCGGGTGCCTTATCAGTCTTTAGGTGGGCAGTCGTTTTGCCAGCCTCGGTAGACCTACCAAGCACCTCCCATTTAGCACTGTGCACCTACTCAGCAGGTGCAACAATAGCATCCCAAGGGACAGCAGGTTCCATCTCATTAGGGGTAGGGGAACAAGACTGGTGCTTGTTTCAAGTGTGGCAAGGAAGGCCACTATGCTCGGGAGTGTCCACAGAACCAGCTTGCATAGTCTGCTTAGCCCTCAAGTAACTCCCGTCTGATCAAGCGGACAATTATTAAGAAGAAGCTACCCGTGAGCTGCTCTGGGCATGTTAACTTCACTAAGGCTAAGGAAATCCTGTAGAATGAACTGGTGATGGCTGGTATGTTTACCATTGTTTCTCATCCAACATATGTGTTGTTTGATTCTAGTGCATCACATTCATTCATGAGCATAGGGTTTGCACAAAGGCATGATATATCTCTTATGGCTATACCTATTGCCTATAGAATCAATACTTTGGGTGCGCAGTTGTGCGTTAATACTTAGACAGACATAGTCAAATTAGTGCTAGCCACTCACACTTACCGCCTCTAGTTCATGGTGCTACCTGGGCAAGGCATAGATGCAATTCTAGGCATGAACTGGTTGTGAGTATATGGGGTAGTCTTGGATCTTAAGCAGAGAGTTGTTGAGTTATGGCTTCCTTCTTTTGAGGATAGGATGTCTCTTCTTATGCCCTTAGATCTAGTCTTACCAGTTGCTGCTCATGTTGAAGCTTCTCCTAATCTTGTCTCTATTCCTATGGTCTGTGAGTTCCTAGATGTCTTTTTTGAGAATCTACCTAGGTTGCCACTAGATAGGGATGTGGAGTTTTCCATTGAGTTAGAACCTAGCACTGCTCCTATTTTCTGGCGCCCGTACCACATGTCCTTGAAGGAATTGGCTGAAATAAAGAAGCAGTTCGAGGAGTTGTTAGAAAAGGGATTTATCCATCCTAGTTCTTCACCATGGGGTTGTCCAGCTATTTTTGTGAAGAAGGATGGTACCTTGTGGATGTGTGTGGATTACCGCCCTCTCAATGCGGTAACCATTAAGAACAAGTATCCTTTACCTCGTATTGATACTTTGTTCGATCAACTAGCGGGTGCCAAGGTGTTTTCCAAGATTGACCTTCATTCAGGTTATCATCAAATTAAGATTAGACCTCAAGATATACCGAAGATAGCCTTCTCTACTAGGTACGGGTTGTATGAGTACCTAGTCATGTCTTTTTGGTCTCACCAATACTCCTGCATTCTTCATGTATTTCATGAATTTAGTCTTTATGCTGGAGTTAGACAAGTTTGTAGTGGTGTTCATTGATGATATTTTGATATACTCCAAGAACCAAGAAGAGCATGCACTGCATCTATGGATAGTACTAACTCGATTAAGGGAACACAAGCTGTATGCCAAATTCAGCAAGTGTGAGTTTTGGTTAGATCGAGTGTAGTTTTTGGGACATGTTCTGACACCAGAAGGTATCTCTATAGACCCAAGCAAGGTGTAGGATGTGTTAAATTGGAAATCTCCCAAGTTAGTGCATCAGATTCGTCAGTTCCTTGGTCTTGCTGGATATTTTCGGCGCTTCATTACCGACTTCTGCAAAATAGTTCAGTCGATGACCAAGCTACTCTAGAAAGATGTCAAGTTTGTATGGAGTCTAGCTTGTGAAGAAGCTTTCTAAGCCCTGAAGAAATTTCTTACCTCTGCTCCTGTTCTTGCTCAACCAGATATTGACAGTCCATTTGATGTGTATTGTGATGCCTCAAGGATTGGACTAGGATATGTGCTTATGCAGGATGGGCGTGTGATAGCTTATGCTTCACACCAGCTGAAAAAGCATGAGAATTATCCCACCCATGATTTATAGCTGGCTGTTATGGTGCACGCTCTAAAAATTTGGAGGCATTATTTGTTGGGAAATAAAGTACACATTTTTATGGATCACAAGAGCCTCAAATATATTTTCACTCGGTCTGAGCTGAACATGAGGCAATGGAGATGGTTGGAGCTAATCAAGGATAACAATTTAGAAGTTCATTATCATCCTAGAAAAGCTAATGTGGTAGCTAATGCTTTGAGTCAAAAGTCGTATCAGGTTGAAGAAGCACCCTTGTCTCTCAACCATACCATGTTGAGGTGCTAGCTCATATTGCTCTAGTCTCGTATTTAATTGAGCAAATTATTATAGAGCAAAGGCAAGATGTTTTGGAAATCCCGCATATCAAGAAATTAATTACCGAAGGGCATGGTCCTCATTTTAGTGTTGATGATCAAGGTGTAGTGAGGTTCAAGAATAGATTGGTTGTTCCGTCAAGTGAGGAGATTAGAAGAAAGGTTTTGGATGAAGCTCATCATTCTAAGTTGTCCATCCACCCAGGAAGCAACAAGATGTACCATGATTTGCGTCACTTGTATTGGTGGTCCAATATGAAGTAGGATATCACCAAGTATGTTGCGGAGTGCAATACTTGTGGTAGAGTAAAGGTAGACCATATGCGTACCCCGGGATTTTTGCAGCCCTTGCCTATCCCTGTTTGGAAATGGGAAGATATTTCCATGGATTTCATTGTGGGTTTACCCCGCACGTCCAAGGGCTATAACTCTATTTGGGTCATTGTGGATCACCTTACCAAGTCCGCTCATTTTCTCCCGATGGATACCAGATATTCAACCAAGAAGTATGCCAAGTTGTATTTTGACCGGATTGTGACCCTGCATGGAGTTCCTCTTACCATCGTCTATGATAGAGGGTCAATCTTTGTCTCCCGTTTTTGGGAGCAACTCCAGGAATGTCTTGGTACTAGTCTCCTCAGAAGTTCAGTTTATCATCCACAAACTGACAGTCAAACAGAAAGGGTAAATCAGGTACTTGAGGACATGTTGAGAGCTTATGCCATTTCTTTTCCTGAGAAGTGGGATGAATGCTTGAACTTAGCTGAGTTTTCTTACAACAATAGCTATCAAGAAAGCATTTGTATGGTGCCCTTTGAAGCTCTTTATGGAAAGAAATGTAGGACACCACTTAATTGGGTTGTAGTGGGAGACCATGGATATTTTGGACCTGATTTTATCAAGGAAGCTCAAGAGCAAGTCAGTATTATTCAGAGTCATTTGAAGGCAACTCAGAGTCAACAAAAAACTTATGCTGACAAGCGAAGAAGGCCTTTGTAGTTTGTAGTCGGGGATCATGTGTACCTCAAGGAGTCTCCTATAAGAGGGGTGCATCAGTTTGGTGTCCGTGGCAAGCTAGCCCCTCGATATGTGGGCCCTTATAAGATTTTTGGGGCAGTGTGGCCCGGTTGCTTATCGTCTCCAACTTCCAGATATTTTATTAGCAGTACACAATGTGTTTCATGTATCTCAGTTGAAGAAATGTTTGCGGGTACCTAATGAAGCTGTGGAAATTGAAGGACTTCCCCTCTAGCCTGACTTGTCGTATATTGAGCATCCTGTCAAGATCTTAGATGAGAAAGAAAGAGTGACTAGAAACAGTGTGGTGAAGTTCTATAAAGTTCAGTGGCAAAATCACTCGGAAGACGAAGCAACGTGGGAGCAAGAAAGCTATATCTTGAAGCATTATCCCCACCTTCTTTCTAGTTAACCGAGGTAATTGTTAAATCAAAATTTATTTCTTATCTCTTTTCCCACACTAGGCACATGAAATCTTGGGGCGAGATTTTGTTTATGGGGGGTAGATTTGTAACACCCTCGGTGTTACACCATAAATTATTTACTAAAACATGTCATGAGCATCATGTTTATGTGTTAATGCATGTAATAAAGAGTGTAGATCAACTTTCGTAACTCAAAACGATCAACGGAAGTGCGAAACGAAAGTTAATTCCATAGTCATGTTATAATCACTTAGGGTTTAAAACCAATTTTTATTAAGCAAAAATGATATAAAACACCTATGTGACACTTAAATAAAGTTGAAGGTATAAACTTTGTAGATGGCAATGAAATACTTGTTGCTGAAAAATATTATTGTTAGATAGTATTTCCAATAGCTTAGAGATGGAACTTGGATTAAAATTCAGCCCAAGACTTAGTAATCTTCAAAGTTGAAAACGGTGTGACAATGCTATATTAGTGAATTAATTCTGAAAAATTTAGCTAAAGGCTTGTACTATATTTTTGCCTGGTGGGTTGCATCCAAGTAAGTACTTGTCAATGGTATAGGGGTTGGTTTAGTTAGTATGTGCTTTGGTCATCAATTAATTGCTACAAAAAGTTCAAAAATGTTGTTTGGGCACCGGCTGACAGCGCCAACTTGGCATGCTCATATTTTCTTCTCTAGTCTACATTGGTCCATGTATATTGCTCCATTCAGTAGCCCTTGGTACCATCTTCAGCTTGGCTAGGTTGGTTGGGTCATAACCAAGTTAGATAGGTCATGGTTGACGCTTTAAAAACAATGCACAACACGTACTCGACCGGTTTTCCAGTGTGGGCACGGTCACCGTGCCTCGGGGGCACGCACACATGCACACACACAAGCACGACATCGCGCTCAATGGGTCACTGAGGGCCAGTTGGCTTGGCCACACGGTGCCATTGCCATCATGGGCCCGACGCCCTAGTCGACCCGTAGCCGTCTAGCTGCCTTGCCATGCCGTGTCACTGCCATTGTGTCACGTTGTGTTGCGCCTGCACACCTGAGTTGTGCTGCCTCTCCCTAGCTAGGTGGATGCCTTCCGCATGTGGCCATGCATGCAGTCGCCATGCCATTAATGGCGCTACAGCACGCAGGCCAAGTTCTGTCACCGACGCACGTGCTCGTCCTGTGCGCTTGGATGAGGGTCCCTCAGCCACAGCAACCACAACCAACCAAGGCGCGCACCAGTCGATCCACTGACTGAGCCCCCACCATTGTCCCGTCTGCCCACATGCCCCTGCTTTTTCCCCTACTGCCGCTGCTATGCCATGACAGCGCCTAGACACAAGAGATGCCCCTCATTAATTCCACACATTTGCACCTGTGCTCTCTTGTCCTCTCACCGCCTATGCCACCCGTAGCCTTGATGATGGCCGGTCGGGCGCCAATTTGGCGTTTCCGCCCCGGTGAGCCGTAAAGGCCACGCTTGGCCATGGACACAGACAACTCACTCGCCATTCACCCACTGTCTAATTCATTGTACCACTACCTTCACCTAGCTCTTTCCTTCACCCCACGCACCTCGGCCCAGTCATTACTGGCTCGCCTTCGTCGCTGACGTGACCTTATCATCGCGGTGCACCACTGCCTCCCACCGGCATACATGGTCAGCCTCCCACCATCACCCTTCGCTTCAACAAAAGCCTCGTCCATCTTCGTTGTAAGCCTCTGATGCTCATATGCCATCTCGTTAGCATCATAGCCTCCTTAGTTCACTGGAATGGCTGTGTCACCGTCACGAAAAGATGCTCACTGATGCAGCTCCTCCCAGTAGACCCCACAAACCCTAACAGCCACTCATCATCGTCGTTTCAGCCTGAGGTGGAGGTCGGCCCCTTGGATCGATCGGCGCGAGTCCCGAATGGCCGGTGTAGCCGCGTTATACCAGTGGATGTTGCGCCGTCGTTTGCTCGGTCGTCGAGAAGCTCATGGGGAGAATTAGAAAAGACTATGCGGGTTAGGTGGGGGAGTTAGTGAGAGGTAGAAAAAGTAGAGCAGATCGTGGGTGAGTTTGATAGGAAGCTGAGGGGTCTATTGCAAAAGCACCAATGCGCGGGCCTTCCCTATCGCGGGTGAAAGGTCCTAATGGCTAGAGGGGGGTAAATAGCCTAATAAAATTTCTACAACAACACTTAACAAAATAGTTAGACAATTATGAGGCGAAGCAAGTGTTGCGCTAGCCTACTCAAAATGCAAGCCACCTACCACAATTCTAGTTTAGATAGTGTCGATTCACACAAGAGCTATGACACTACCCTATGTTAGTGTGCTCTCAAAGGCTAACTAAAGAGCCACACCAACTAAGCAAGTAAGCTCTCACAACTAGCTACACTAAAGAGCTTGTCAACTAGTTTACGGTAAAGTAAAGAGAGTGATCAAGAAGGTTATACCGCCGTGTAGATGAAAGAACCAATCAATCACAAGGATGAATAACAATGAAGACCAATCACCTCAAAATCAATGATGAACACAATGATTTTTTACCGAGGTTCACTTGCTTGCCGACAAGCTAGTCCTCGTTGTGGCGATTCACTCACTTGGAGGTTCACGTGCTAATTGGCTTCACACGCCAAACCCTTGATAGGGTGCCACACAACCAACACAAGATGAGGATCACACAAGCCACAAGCAATCCACTAGAGTACCTTTTGGCGCTCCATCGGGGAAAGGTCAAGAACCCCTCACAATCACCACGATTAGAGCCAGAGACAATCACCACCTCCGCTCAATGATCCTCGCTGCTCCAAGCCATCTAGGTGGCGGCAACCACCAAGAGTAACAAGCAAAATCTGTAGCTAAACACGAACACCAAGTGCCTCTAGATGCAAACACTCAAGCAATGCACTTGGATCACTCCCAATCTCACTATGATGATGAATCAATGAAGGAGATGAGTGGGAGGGCTTTGGCTAAGCTCACAACATTGCTATGTCAATGCAAATGGCCAAGAGAGTGAGCTTGAGCCGGCCATGGGGCTTAAATAGAAACCCCCATGAAATAGAGCCATTGTACCCCTTCACTGGGCACTGATCGGGGTGACCGGACGCTCCGGTCCTATTGACCGGACGCTGCTCCTCAGCGTCCGGTCGCCCAATGGTGGCCACGTGTCTCCTGCATTCAACAGTGAACGTTTGATCTCAATGGTCGACAAGTTGACCGGACGCTCTAATAGAACTGACCGGACGCTGGACCCTCAGCGTCCGGTCGTTTACAGTAAGGGTCAAAAACATGTTTTTGTCGATTGAACGCGTCCGATCATGCTTGACCGGACACAGCCCAGCATCCGGTGCTTAACCCTAATCACTGTGTCGAACGACCACTCGACCGGACGTAGCCCTTCAGCGTCCGGTCGCAGCGTGACCCAACGTCCGGTTAGTTGACCAACGCCAGCATCATTGCGACCAACTCCATTTCACTTCTAACTTCTTCACCCTTGCTCAAATGTGCCAACCACCAAGTGTATCACCTTGTGCACATGTGTTAGCATATTTTCACAAACATTTTCAAGGGTGTTAGCACTCCACTAGATCCTAAATGCATATGCAATGAGTTAGAGCATCTAGTGGCACTTTGATAACCGCATTTTGATACGAGTTTCACCCCTCTTAATAGTATGGCTATCAAACCTAAATGTGATCACACTCTCTGTGTCTTGATCACTAAAACAAAATAGCTCCTATGATTTATACCTTTGCCTTGAGCTTTTTGTTTTTCTCTTTCTTCTTTCCAAGTCCAAGCACTTGATCATCACCATCTCATCATCTTCATCATGCTATGATCTTTGTTTGCTTCGCAACTTGGAGTGTGCTACCTATATCATGATCACTTGATAAACTAGGTTAGCACTTAGGGTTTCATCAATTCACCAAAACCAAACTAGAGCTTTCAATCTCCCCCTTTTTGGTAATTGATGACAACCCTTATACAAAGATATAAATTAAAATTCAATTGAATCCACGTTGCTTGTCCAAGCATATTTACCATTTGTAAAAGGATATGGACAAGTTTCATGAATCATAAATGATAGCAATTGCTCCCCCTACATATGTGCTAAGAGTTTGGATTGTAGCTTGCACATATGATTAGATAGGAAATGTAGGAGTCAATGTCTATCAAATGATGCTAAGGTATAAGAGATGGACCTTTGAAGCGTGATATCAATCGGAGTGCACCATTATACCATCCTTAGCATCATGGTTATCTAGATACCACTTGGAAATACTTGGAAATGAAATCATTAGACATCCTATGCATGCTAGTTTTTCATTTCATCAATCAAACCTACAACTAGCATACACCTCACAAGCATGGATATTGAAATTTAAAACTTATGCCATGCAAGCAAACATATGAGATGCACATTCAAATGCACCATACAAGTTAATGAGCTTGCTCCCCCTACTTGTGTGCTCAAAGTTTTAATTGATCCCTTTCCTGTCATATTTCTTTCCTTATGTTAAATTCTCCACATGTACTAATATCTTTGTTATTTCTCCCCCTATCATTTATATCTTCATTTCTCTCCCCCATCACTATCTTTGTACACTAATTTCTCCCCCTTTGTACTAATATCTTTGTTTCTCTCCCCCTTTGTCATCAATGACCACAAAGGTTTAAAAACTTAGATAGGTGGAGATTATTAATGTCAATCAATGGGGTGAGGATCATATTTCCAAATTTGGTTCAAACTAGAATATTTACCAAAGATATTTAACTCGGTTTGATCCAAGGACAAGCTTCTTCACACCTCCAAGTGAGGGTTATCTTGTACCATGTTGAGTTAAACACTTATAGTTCATTTTCTAGATTAAACACTAGGTTTACAAGCTCACAAACATGTTATATGCTATCACTAGATCAAGTCAAGCATAGAAGCAATAGTGATACCATATAAACATCAAATTCATTTGATTTTCATGAATGAGCCTAATAAGTAGGTCCAAATTAAATGAGGAATGACTAGATGCACTAAACATGTCCTTAGCAAGCATGTATGCCATGCCAATCAACTTTTACCTTTGATAACTCGAAGGAGAGGCATGTCATGTAAGTGGGGGGTGCATCAACACATATTTGAGAAATCCAATATGTTCAACTCATTCCTTAGCTTGCAAAACCTTTTCTCATCCAATGGCTTGGTGAATATGTCAGCAAGTTGATCTTCGGTGTCCACACTCTCACTGCATATGTCCCCTTTTTGTTGGTGATCTCTTATCAAATGATGGCGGACATCAATGTGCTTTGTTCTTGCATGTTGAACCGGATTGTTGGTTAGCTTGATTGCACTCTCATTGTTGCATAGCAATGGCACCTTTTTGAACTTGATTCCAAAGTCACACAAAGTGGCCTTCATCCAAAGTATTTGTGCACAACAACTACCGGCGGATATGTATTCGGCTTCGGCGGTTGATAATGCAACACTATTTTGCTTCTTTGATGACCTTGAAACAAGTGATCTTCCCAACAATTGACATGTGCCCGAGGTGCTCTTCCTTTCAACCTTGCATCCCGCATAGTCCGAGTCAGAGTAACCAACTAGCTCAAACTTTGCTCCTTTGGGATACCACAAACCAACATTTGGTGTATGCTTCAAGTACCTTAATATCCTCTTTGTAGCCTTCAAATGACTTTCTCTTGGTGAGGCTTGAAATCTTGCACACATGCATACACTAAACATGACATCCGGCCTTGATGCGGTCACATAGAGTAGGCTTCCAATCATAGACCGATACAATTTTTGATCCACCATGTTTCCACTTGCATCACTATCCAAGTTGCCATTTGTTCCCATTGGTGTACTAATGACTTTGCTATCAATCATGCCAAACTTCTTGATTATGTCCTTGATGTACTTGCCTTGACTCATAAATGTACCATTCTTTAATTGCTTGATTTGAAGACCAAGGAAGTAACTCAATTCTCCAATCATGGACATCTCAAACTCATTAGCCATCATCTTTCCAAATTCATCACAAAAGTCTTGACTGGTTGATCCAAATATGATGTCATCAACATAGATTTGCAATACAAATAGATCTTTTCCAATCTTCTTGATGAAAAGAGTGGCGTCAACTTTGCCCATTGTGAACCCTTTAGAGAGGAGGAAGTCCCTCAATATCTCATACCATGCTCTAGGTGCTTGCTTCAAGCCATACAATGCCTTCTTCAACTTGTATACATGGTTGGGCTTCTTATCATCTTCAAAACTGGGAGGTTGCTCTACATATACTTCTTCATTGATGTAGCCAGTGAGAAATGCACTCTTAACATCCATTTGATAGAGCTTGATGTTGTGGGCACAAGCATAGACTAGCAAGATTCTAATTGCTTCCAATCTAGCAACCGGGGCATATGTTTCTCTAAAGTCAAGACCTTCAACTTGAGTATAGCCTTGTGCTACCAATCTTGCTTTGTTCCTTACTACTATCCCATCTTGATCTTGCTTGTTTCTAAAGACCCATTTGGTTCCAATCACATTGTGTCCCTTTGGTCTTTCTACCAACTCCCATACTTGATTTCTTGTGAAGTTATTCAATTCTTCATGCATAGCATTCACCCAATCAACATCCTTCAATGCTTCATCTATCTTCTTTGGTTCAATGGATGACACAAATGAGAAATGCTCACAAAATGATGCCAATCTTGATCTTGTTTGTACACCTCTAGAAATATCACCAATGATAGTGTCCAATGGATGATCTCTTGCAACATTAGTTGGTTGGAGGATTGGAACTTGATTGCTTGCACTTGCTTGATCATTGGGTTGAGATGATGTACTAACCACTTGATCTTGTTCATTGTCATGAGATCCACTTGCACTAACTTGATTTGTATCATCTTGCACATTTGAGTTAGAGAGCACTTGCACTTGATAATCTTCATCATCATTCACTTGCCTAGGCCTCAATTCACCAACATCCATGTTCTTCATGGCATTTGAAAGTTGAATGCCTCTAACATCTTCTAAGTTCTCATTCTCTACTTGTGAACCCTTAGTTTCATCAAATTCAACATCAGGAACTTCCTCAAGAGTACCACTATCCAAATTCCATACTCTATATGCTTTGCTTGTGGTGGAATAGCCAAGTAGGAATCCTTCATCACATTTCTTGTCAAACTTGCCCAATCTTGTGCCTTTCTTCAAGATATAGCATTTGCAACCAAAGACTCGAAAATATGCAATATTGGGCTTTCTACCATTCAAGAGCTTATATGGTGTCTTTTCTTTCAATCGGTGACAACAGAGGAGGTTGCTACAATAGCAAGTCATGTTGATAGCTTCGGCCCAAAAGGATTGACTCACATTGTACTCACTAAGCATAGACCTTGCCATATCAATGAGTGTTCTATTTTTCCTCTCAACAAGGCCATTTGATTGAGGTGTGTACTTGGCCGAGAATTGATGTCTAATTCCAAATTCATCACACAATTCATCAATTCTAGTGTTCTTGAACTCACTACCATTGTCACTTCTAACTCTCTTGATGGTTGTTTCAAACTCATTGTGAATGCCTTTGACAAATGATTTGAATGTTGCAAATACATCACTTTTGTCCACTAGAAAGAATACCCATGTGTATCTAGTGTAGTCATCCACTATCACAAATCCATATTTGTTTCCACCGATGCTAGTGTATTGTGTTGGCCCAAACAAATCCATGTGCAATAACTCAAATGCTTTACTAGTGCTCATCATGCTTTTCTTAGGATGGGTGTTTCCAACTTGTTTGCTGGCTTGACAAGAGCTACAAAGCTTATCTTTTTCAAACACAACATCTTTCAAGCCTCTAACCAAGTCATGCTTAACCAATCTATTCAATTGTTTCATTCCAACATGACCAAGCCTTCTATGCCATAACCAACCTATGCTAGACTTAGTGAACAAGCATGTAGATAATTTAGCTTCACTAGAATTGAAATCAACCAAGTATAGATTTTCATATCTAAAACCTTTGAAGATCAAGTTAGAGCCATCTACACTTATGATCTCTACATCATCTACTCCCAATATGCATTTGAATCCAAGATCACACAATTGAGCCACGAACAGCAAGTTGAAATTCAAGCTCTCTACTAGCAACACATTGGATATGCTCATGTCATTGGATATTGCAATCTTACCAAGCCCTTTGACCTTGCCTTTGCCATTGTCACCAAATGTGATACTATCATAGCCATCATTGCCATTGGTGTTGATTGAGTTGAACATTCTTGCATCACCGATCATGTGTTGAGTGCACCCACTATCAAGAACCCAATGCCTTCCTCCGGCTTTGTAATTAACCTACAAAAGAAGATCAATTCTTTTTAGGTACCCAAACTTGCTTGGGTCCTTGAAGGTTAGTCACTAAGCTCTTTGGTACCCAAATGGCTTTCTTCTTTGAGCCCATCCATGGTTTACCAATGAACTTAGCCTTCACACCATTTGTACCCTTAGTAAGCATATAACATGAATCAAGCTTAATGGAGGATACATTAGCATTTTTGCACTTGTTTTTGCATTCATGCTCTTTATGACCAACTTGCTTGCAACTAGTGCAAAACCGACCATTGTTCTTCACAAAACTAGTCTTATGAGGAGCAAAGGCCGCCTTGCCTTTCTTGGGGGTATAGCCCAATCCCTCTTTGTAGAGAGAAGCTCTTTGGCTACCCAAGCACATAAGCAAGCAGTCCTCACCACCATAAGCTTTAGCTAAGGTGTGAGTGAGCTTGTTGACCTCCTTCTTGAGGTTCTCATTCTCAACCACTAGTGAGGTGTCACAAGTGAGACCATCACTACTAGATGAGGTGGAAGTAGATGTACTACAAGAAGGGTTAGTAGGAGCAACAATGATAGGCATAGATAGCGATTCATCAATTATATCACAAGTTAAACCTACATTGCAAGTTTCAACATGCTTCTTTTTATTTTGCTCTTTAAGCGAAGAAGAATGAGCTTTTTCAAGCTTTTTGTGAGCTTTGCTAAGCTTCTCATGGGCTTCCTCTAGCTTCTCATGAGTTGCTTTGAGCTCATCAAGGGCTTGCTTAAGGGCTTTTACCTCCTTATTCAAGCTCTTGCATTCTCTTCTCTTAATGTCAAAGTGTTCTTTAGCATCTTCTAGCATGTCAAATAATTCGTCTGGGGTAGGTTCATCATCATCACTATCACTATCATTTTCATTTTCATGTTCATTATCATCAACATGTTCTTCATCACTTTCATCATCACAAGATTGTACCTTAGTGGCCTTAGCCATGAAGCATGATGAAGATTTGAAGAGAGAAGGCTTCTCATTGATAGCAATGCTTGCAAGAACCTTCTTCTTGGTGGTCTTGTTATCATCACTATTATCATCATCATCACTTGAGGAAGCATCACTATCCCAAGTGACTACATATGAACCACCCTTCTTCTTCTTGAATGCCATCTTGTCCTTCTTCTCTTTCTTTTCCTTCTTCTTGTTTTTCTTGTTGTCATCATCATTGTCGCTATTGTATGGGCATTGAGAAACAAGATGATCTTTGCTTCCACACTTGAAGCACCTTCTTGACTCTTCTTTGTTCTTGAATGAAGATTTCTTTCTTCTTGCACGGTAGCCCTTCTTCACCATGAACTTGCCAAATCTTTTGACAAAGAGAGCCATCTTCTCATCATCATCATCATCCCATGATTCATCCTCTTCACTTGATGTTTCTTGTTTAGCTTTACCCTTGGATGATGTGGCCTTGAATGCCACACTCTTCTTCTTGTCATCCTTCTTCTCATCTTTCTTCTCCCTCTTTTTTCCTTCTCATCATCATCTCTATAAGCATCATCGGTCATGATATCTCCCAAGACTTGATTTGGTGTCATTGTGTTCAAACCGGTCCTCACTAGTAAGGTGACCAATATGCCAAATCTTACGGGCAAACATCTCAAGAACTTATTGGAGAAGTCCTTGTCCTCTATCTTCTCACCAAGTGCTTTGAGATCATTGACAATCACTTCCATCCAATGGAACATGTCCGGCACACTCTCATCTTCCTTCATCTTGAAGCTTGCAAACTTCTCTTTGAGAATATATGCCTTTGCACCCTTCACGGCTTGAGTGCCCTCAAATGATTCTTCCAATTTCTTCCAAGCTTCATGAGCCATCTCAATATTCTTGATTTGCTCAAATGTTCTCACATCAATTGCATCATGAATGGCACTTAGAGCAATGTCATTATTTTGGAGAAGCACTTCTTCGGCCGCGGTGGGATTTTCCGGATCCTCAATCTCAATTTTGGTTTCTACCACCTTCCACACTTTTCTATTGATTGACTTGATATGTATGGTCATCTTTGACTTCTAATAAGAATAATTTGAGCCATCAAATTGGGGTGGCTTCTTGGTGTTGTTGATTTGAGCCATTTTAACACCAAAGGTTGTTAAGCCTCAAATAATGGTGACCTCGGCTCCGATACCACTTGAAAGGTCCTAATGGCTAGAGGGGGGTGAATAGCCTAATAAAATTTCTACAACAATACTTAACAAAATAGTTAGACAATTATGAGGCGAAGCAAGTGTTGTGCTAGCCTACTCAAAATGCAAGCCACCTACCACAATTCTAGTTTAGATAGTGTCAATTCACACAAGAGCTATGCCACTACCCTATGTTAGTGTGCTCTCAAAGGCTAACTAAAGAGCCACACCAACTAAGCAAGCAAGCTCTCACAACTAGCTACACTAAAGAGCTTGTCAACTAGTTTACGGTAAAGTAAAGAGAGTGATCAAGAAGGTTATACCGCCGTGTAGATGAAAGAACCAATCAATCATAAGGATGAATAACAATAAAGACCAATCACCTCGGAATCAATGATGAACACAATGATTTTTTACCGAGATTCACTTGCTTGCTGACAAGCTAGTCCTTATGGTGATTCACTCACTTGGAGGTTCACGCGCTAATTGGCTTCACACGCCAAACCCTCGATAGGGTGCCACACAACCAACACAAGATGAGGATCACACAAGCCACAAGCAATCCACTAGAGTACCTTTTGGCGCTCCACTAGGGAAAGGTCAAGAACCCCTCACAATCACCACGATCGGAGCCGGAGACAATCACCACCTCCGCTCGATGATCCTCGCTGCTCCAAGCCATCTAGGTGGCGGCAACCACCAAGAGTAACAAGCGAAATCCACAGCTAAACACGAACACTAAGTGCCTCTAGATGCAAACACTCAAGCAATGCACTTGGATCACTCCCAATCTCACTATGATGATGAATCAATGAAGGAGATGAGTGGGAGGGCTTTGGCTAAGCTCACAAGGTTGCTATGTCAATGCAAATGGCCAAGAGAGTGAGCTTGAGCTAGCCATGGGGCTTAAATAGAAACCCCCACAAAATAGAGCCGTTGTACCCCTTTACTGGGCACTGATCGGGGTGACTGAACACTCTGGTCCGACTAACCGGACGCTGCTCCTCAGCGTCCAGTCACCCGATGGCGGCCACGTGTCTCCTGCGTTCAACAGTGAACGTTTGATCTCAATGGTCGACAAGCTGACCGGATGCTCCGACCGAACTGACCGAACGCTGGACCCTCAGCGTCCGGTCATTTATAGTAAGGGTCAAAAACATGTTTTGCCGACCGGACGCGTCCGGTCATGCTTGACTGGACACAGCCTAGCATCCGGTGCTTAACCCTAATCACTGTGCTGAATGACCACTCGACCGGACGCAACCCTTCAGCGTCCGGTCATAGCGTGACCCAGCGTCCGGTCAGTTGACCGACGCCAGCATCATTGCGACCAACTCCATTTCACTTCTAACTTCTTCACCCTTGCTCAAATGTGCCAACCACCAAGTGTATCACCTTGTGCACATGTGTTAGCATATTTTCACAAACATTTTCAAGGGTGTTAGCATTCCACTAGATCCTAAATGCATATGCAATGAGTTAGAGCATCTAGTGACACTTTGATAACCGTATTTTGATATGAGTTTCACCCCTCTTAATAGTACGGCTATCAAACCTAAATGTGATCACACTCTCTATGTGTCTTGATCACTAAAACAAAATAGCTCCTATGATTTATACCTTTGCCTTGAGCTTTTTGTTTTTCTCTTTCTTCTTTCCAAGTCCAAGCACTTGATCATCACCATGTCATCATCTTCATCATGCTATGATCTTTGTTTGCTTCGCAACTTGGAGTGTGCTACCTATATCATGATCACTTGATAAACTAGGTTAGCACTTAGGGTTTCATCAATTCACCAAAACCAAACTAGAGCTTTCAGCGGGCCGCCTCTCGTGGGGTGTAACACCTCGGGTGTTTAAATATTAAAATCTGACATGTCATCATATGCATTGCAAAGCATTTGGCATTTGGTGAAAACTTTGATGTGCATGTACTAAAACAAGTTTACATTTGTGTAATGAGAGTTGAATTGTATTGTTTGACTCAGGTTCATAGTTTGTCTGGGTTTTGAATTTTTCAAGAAAACCCCGCTTTTCAACATTTAAATCCTACCCTGAAAATCCATTTCAAAATCTAAGCATATTTTGGGGTTGGGCCCAAAAGCAAAAGTGTAGAGCTTGGCAAGTTAAGCAAAGTTTATCTTTGGAGTTTTTCAAGTTGATTAGAAAAATTTCGAGTAATTCAAAAAGGCGTAATTCGTTAAATTTCTCGATTCAAATTCAAAAGTTCATTTCAAAATCTAGACCGAATTAGGTGATGGTTATAAAATCAAAGTTGTAGAACTTTTGATTTTGAACAACTTTTATTTTTGGAGATTTTTTAGTTGTTATGAAAATTTGGGAGTAATTTATGAATTTTGGTGAATGGCAAACTTGTAAATACTGTGAACAGTGTTCACCGCCGTAGCTACACCGCTGGCGCTCAGGTTCGCGCTGGCGCGGAAACGTCTCCTGCATCGCTTCCTTGAGCTTCCTGGCTATCCTTTATAACCAGAGCCGTCGCCGTTTGCCCCTACCCCTTTCCTCTGTTTTCCAGTCACCGCCGCCGCAGCTCCGTCGAGCTTTTGCCATCGAACCAGCGCCCACACCATCACAGCAAAGCATGCTTCAGCTCCACCGTATCCTTGCGCATCTAGCTGACCCACCAATTCAGCTAGTCTTAGTCAAGAACTCGCGGTGCACGCCCTTCTTTCTCGCGGCCGGCAATTCCTCCGCCGAGCACGATTCGCCGCGGCCAGAGCTCCACGGTGCATCTCCGTCCCTGGTTTTGGCTGATTCTATTTCATCTCGATGCTATAGTACTTAATCCATAGCTGGTTGCTCATTTTGACCACTGCAGTCACTGGTACACCATCACCGACGACGTTTTGCTCCGCAGTGATCACCGTGATCGTCGTCACGCCTCTCCGTTGCTTCTCCGACCTCGCTCCTTGCTTCAACGTGTTCGGGGTGAGCTACTGGTGCTTCCTCGACCTTTAGTTTAAGCTCTACCGGCCTGTAGCTGCTGGCATAGCGCTACCATGCCACCGCGTCTGCCATGGTCGGCGTAGTGCTCGGTTCGGTCCGTAATTGGTCACGTTAGTGCCATAGATCGATGCGCTGTAACGTAGTGATCATGTTAGTACTCTTGCCGTCACCGTTGGACTCACCGTCGGCGAGAAATCGCTGGTCAGTGCTGTCGCCGTCGTGGTCAGCGCGCGAGGTTAGGGATGACAGGTGGGGTGGGTTGTCAGTGACTCAGCGTTCAAATGGATTTTTCTATTTTCAGATTTGAATGAATAGTGATGTAATTTGTTATTTTTGTATAGATTTATTTAAAGCTCCAAAAATTATGAAAATTTTTGTGTGACTTCTCTGTGATGTATAGTATTTAAGAAAAATATGAAATAATGTTTTTCAATACTTTTTGAATGTGATAAAAATTGCTCAATTTATTAATAAATGGATTTCCATGATTTTTCTAGGCTTATTTAATTGTCGAAAAATTATGAAATTTGTTTTGCCACTTACCTGTCATGTAATGAACATTTACAAAAATTTTGAGCTCAATTAGAATAAGTTGATTTATTTCATAATTTTGAATTAAATAATTAATTCATAAAAGCAAATAGTAACCTTTAATGATTTAGGTTTTGTTCGAAATTTTGGATTGAGTGATGACCTTGGGTCATTAGTTGATGATGATCCTTAGCAATTGATGCATGTGTTATGAAAAAGATTTAGTTGTTTGACTTGCAACTGTACCGCGAAGGAAAGTTGTATTCAAATTGTTAATTTTGCATCCATCATCGAGCACCATGTTTCGTATTCCGCATCATGTTAAACACGGCATTGTTATTACGTGTAGTGAATGAAGGTAAAAACGTGGTAGTTAATCAAGCTGTTGAGGAGGTTATTCCGTCTGTTGAGGTCAGATCGAATCCTTGTGTAACGTCGCAAGAACCGGACTTTTCTGTCAACGAAGGCAAGCCCCGGATGCATACAACTCTACCTTGTGCTTTATAAATTAATTTCGCTTTTGCTTTCCGTTACTGCATTAAGTGATTAGGAGTTAAGTAAAAGCCTAATTGGTGCATTACCACCCTTGTTATTCCATATTTACCATATTACCAGTTTCAAACTCGTATATGCCTAGTCTTGCTTAGCTATGCGTAGAACGATGAAAGTCAGATGACTACCTGTTACCTGCAAGTTTTAAACGGAACATTGGTTAACTATGTTAGCATGTGATATGGGAATGTGGAGTAATAAATCTAGACCGGGCGGACTCGGTGTGTGTGAGCCACAAGACATGGAGGTCTTGTGAGTGGGTTCTTTCCGCCTGTGTCGATTAAGGCACATCCGTTGTTGAATTGCATGAGGTGAGAATTTGTAGTACTAACCACATACTCCGGTAAGCCTGAACTTGGCAATTCTATTACGAGAATGGCTACTCGCGCACTGGGAGTGGAGAGATGGCGGGAATAGCGTGTACCCATGTGGCCATGGGCTAGAATGGTGGAGTACTGTGTTCTCGGGTGGCGCGGACCCGTTCTTGTTTTAGAGGATCCAAGGGTAGGTTGGTATATGTAGGTCGGGGACCTGCATATGTCGTGTGGTCTGGAATCCTCAGCTGGGTTTAATCGGTTTGAATCGTCGTTGCTCCTCGATCATGGAGACTCAACTCACTGTTCATCATCGTAGTATTAATAACTGGAACTTGAATAAGGCTTGTGAAAGTGTTGGATATGAAGTTTCATGATCTCAGTGCGGATCGTGTCAGCTTTGTATATAATTCGTAAAGAAGTTTTCTATAGAAAGAATTTTATTAAAAGAGCTTTTACGCAAAAGAACTTTGATCATTATTAAAGCTATACCTTGAATCCCTGAGCCTGCATTACTGAGTTTATTAGTTAATATTTCGGATAAGTCTTGTTGAGTACTTTTGTACTCAGGGTTCGTTGACCCTTGTTGCAGGTGAGCCTCATGAGCAGATCTATTTTGGATCATGCTGCATGACTATCGTTCGTTCTGACGACGAGAAGTAAATGTGTGATCCTTGGGCAGGATGTTTATTTTTGTGTGTTAAGTATATGTTAATTATGCCACTCCACTACTACTATGGTTTGTAATAATTATCGAACTTAGTTTGTAAGGTTTGAAACAACTAGTTTGTAAACTATATTACCGTAAGACTTCCGCTGTTTTTACTCTGGTTTTGATATTTGAATAAATGTTGTAATACTGCATGACTCTGTAACGTGATCCTGCTCGGAAATCGTGGATGATTCGGGGTTCCCCGAGGACACCCGACAGTCTTTTTAAGTTCATGGAAACATATGCAGAGATGTCAAAGGTCGTCGGACAGTGATAGGTGCATGTGGGCCCTATAACTTAGGAGGTTCTGCCACAGAATAGTATCAGAGCGATCGTTACAAGGTTTTTGTTGTATTGTTTTACAAAAACTTCAAAATGATTTGGGATGATTAAATGTAACTTGATAATTTGGTCCAAATTGCTTCTGACTTATCTTATTTCTTTCTCACCATTCCATATTTGATTAAAAAGGTTTTTGTGTGGTGGAGTAGTAATCATACTATGCCCTATATAAAAATAAATGTTGTTTATGTGCATTATAAACTTTGATGTTTTGTTCGTAAGAACGATTCATGCATCATAAATAATTCACTCGTTACTTCCTTCACCTCTTAGTCTGGAGTTAAGTAGTGAGTCTGGTTTGAGGAATGTAATCCATCTTAGCTACTTTCAGATTTTGATCAAATGGTCTTACTTGGATTAAACTGGCTACCTACAGTATGGCTCGTGCCAAGATGACGCCCCGTAAGTCCACCGGACCCAAAGGAGTTCCTCGTCACCAACTTGCCCCTAGAAATGATGGTGCTAGCAGTAGCAGTACTAGGCCTGATCCCCAGGCAGAGATACTAAGGGTTTCTATGGAGTTAGCACAATCTACTAGAGATAGGGCTTTGGATATTATACAAATAGGAGAATTACAGGGTCAATTGAGGCAGCTCACCACCGCGCATAGGAACTGCGAAAGTATGTTAGTTCGTATGGTGGAAGGAAGAAATGAAGCTTGGCATAGGGAAAATGTAGCTAGAGCTAGAACTCATGAGCTAGAATTCTATGTAGAAGATTTAGAAGAACATAATACATATCTACATGAGGAAGTTCATAGGCTTAGCAATCTACTAAATCTGAATCATGAGCCTCAAGCTGATGCCATGGACCCTGGTGTCATCCTTGCCGATGATGATGAATTGGGAGAGGAAGAAGAAGAAGATCCTGAAGAATTAGTAATGATCAATGAAAGTGATGATGAAGGCGGTAATAATTCTGGAATGGATACCGAGCCTAAGTTTGAAGAAATTGAGGAAAAGAGTAGAGTTGTATAATAATAGCTCTAGTTAAGTTATGTAGTTCTGTTTTTGTACTCGTGGGTTTGTTTGTACATTAGTAAACTCTATGTAATGTGTCTAGAGTAAGCTTTGGTACAATTCAATAAAGACATGTGAATAAAGTTTGGTTTGTTATGAGCAGATGCGTCGTACGCGGGGTTCGTTTATTCCGGGAACTTCACAAGATGAGGACGGTATTCCAGATCCGCCACCAGTTCCAACCAATTTAGCTGATGCTATAACTGCACTTGTCAATGTGATGGCTGAAAATTCTCGTTTGCTTCATGAGATGGCTCAGAGTAATCAGAATCAGATGTATGGAAACCGTGGACGCCACCATAACCGACAGGAGGCTACATATGTTGATTTCACAGACACAAGACCCCCGGTGTTCACCAAGGCAGATGAACCATTGGAGGCTGATGACTGGCTTCGAACCATGGAGCAGAAATTTGACCTTATCCCATGCACGGAGTATCAGAAACCTACGTTTGCCGCCCAACAACTTAGAGGAGCAGCAAGTGCTTGGTGGGCAAACTTAGTGGCTATGCAACCTGCTGGCATTCCAATAACTTGGGCTGAGTTCCGTACTGCCTTCAGAGCCCATTATATCCCTGAAGGAGTGATGGCTATGAAGCTAGATGAATTCCTTGCTTTGAAACAAGGAGATCAAATCGTGATGCAGTATGTGGGAAGATTTAATCATCTGTCCCAATATGCATCCGAACATGTCAATACTGATGCCAAGAAGAAGAGGTGGTTTATGAGAGGCCTGAATACCAAGTTGCAGACTATGATGACCACTTGCACCAATGTTACTTACCATGAGGCCGTAAATATTGCAATTGCTTCAGAGTCAAAGTATCGGCAGCATAAGGAGCTCAAAAAGAAAAAAGAGTGTGCCGTCTGGATCTTTTGGGGGAAATCAGAAGAGGCAGAGGGTGATTTATCATCCAGTACATCATAATCGTCCTCCTTATCGTCCGCCGTAGTTCCAAGCTGGGCAACAGTCAAATGTACCGTCCTGCTATAACATATCCGAGTTCACAGTCAACCAATGCTCCTAGGTGGCAATGCTCCAACATCCCAGGGTCACAACTATCCGTGCTACAATTGTGGAAGGACTGGTCATTTCTCCAGGGAATGTCCATATCCTAGGCAGGCTAATCAAAATTATCAGAAGGCCCCTGCTAATCAACAACAGGGTCAGGCACCGAACAAGAACCCCAATCAGAATGCTCAGAAGGGCAAAGATGAGAGGAAGACAGGACGGGTGTTCTATATTCAAGCTGGAGAAATTCCGGAAGGGGAGCCAGTGATGATGGGTATGTTTCCTGTTGCCAATCAACCTGCAGTTATACTTTTTGATTCTGGCGCATCGCATTCATTCATCAATAGAACATTTGTCGTGAAGCATGAAATTTCAATTGGGGCTACAAAGGAAAGTTTCTTTATACAGTCGCTCCGGGGGACAGTCTGTGTACTAAGGAAATGGTATACCAGGTACCCGTAAACCTGGGTGGGCATATTTTTCCCACTACCATGATTATCCTTAAGGATCAGGATATAGATGTAATTTTGGGAATGAATTGGATGTATCAGCATAAGGCTGTTATAGATGTTTTGAATAGGACCTTAAGAGTGAGTTTGCCTAATAGTAATTCTCAACTTCTTATCCAACTTCCAACCCTAAGAAGATCAGTGGGCAAGATTTGTGCAACTGTTGTCAAAGAAATTAGAGATATTCCGGTAGTGTGTGAATTTCCGGATGTGTTTCCTGAAGATTTACCCGGTTTACCACCTGATAGGGATGTACAGTTCAATATAGAATTACAACCTAGGAACAGCTCTGATTTCTCGGAGAGCTTATAGGATGCCACCTAAGGAATTGGCCGAGTTGAAGACTCAGTTGCAAGAATTGATTGAGAAAGGGTTTATCCAACCTAGTTCCTCACCTTGGGGATGTCCGGCAATTTTTGTGAAAAAGAAAGATGAGACCCTAAGATTATGTGTCGACTATCGTCCATTGAATGAAGTGACCATCAAAAATAAGTATCCATTACCTCGGATAGATCTGCTTTTTGATCAATTGGCCAGAGCCAAAGTTTTCTCCAAGATAGATTTGAGATCAGGATATCACCAAATCAAGATAAAGCCTGAGGATATTCCCAAAACGGCATTTACCACAAGATATGGATTATATGAATACTTAGTAATGTCTTTTGGTTTGACAAATGCTCCAGCTCATTTCATGTATCTAATGAACTCAGTATTCATGCCTGAGCTAGACAAGTTTGTAGTGGTGTTTATTGATGACATTTTAGTATATTCCAAGAATAAGAAAGAACATGCGGAACATCTCAGAATTGTTCTGACCCGCTTGAGAGAACATCAACTATATGCCAAGTTCAGCAAGTGTGATTTTTGGCTTAAGGAAGTGCAATTTCTTGGACATGTCTTGTCATCCGAAGGAGTTGAAGTTGATCCTAGTAAAGTAAAGGATGTGCTTGATTGGAAACCGCCAGCCACAGTTCATCAAGTTCGGAGTTTTCTGGGATTGGCGGGGTATTACCGTCGGTTTATTCTAGATTTCTCAAAAATATCAAAGTCCATAACTGAATTGTTGAAGAATCAAGTTAAGTTTGTCTGGTCATCAGATTGTGAGGAGGCTTTCCAGACTTTGAAGAGACTGTTGACTACTGCACCAGTGTTAGCCCAACCTGACATCGAGAAGCCGTTTGATGTTTATTGTGATGCTTCAGGTATTGGTATTGGGTGTGTGTTGATGCAAGAAGGCCGAGTCATTGCCTATGCATCTAGGCAACTTAAGCAACATGAAGAACACTATCCGACTCATGACTTGGAGTTAGCAGCTGTGGTTCATGCTCTGAAGATTTGGCGGCATTACCTGCTTGGTAATACGTGTCATATGTATACAGACCACAAAGCTTAAAGTATATCTTCACTTAGTCAGAGTTAAACATGCGACAAAGAAGATGGTTAGAACTGATTAAGGATTATGATTTGGAAGTACATTATCACCCTGGTAAAGCAAATGTAGTTGCAGATGCCCTCAGTCGTAAAAGTTATTGCAATTATCTAACAGTGAGAACAATGGGTTTGAATTTATGTCAAGAAATGGAAAAGTTGGATGTAGAAGTAATTCAACAAGGAAGTTTGACCAACATAATTGTTGAAGTCACTATTCGAGATCAAGTTATTGCTGCTCAGAAGGAAAACAAGGGTATAGCCCATATTAAGGAAAGAGTCAAGAATGGAAAAGCGGAATGCTTTAGTATTGACAATGAAGATGTGTTGTGGTTCAAGGATCGCCTGGTGGTACCAAAAGTTCCTGAGTTGCAGGCAGTCAATTCTAGATGAGGCACATGCTACTAGGTTATCAATCCATCCAGGAAGTAACAAGATGTACCATGACTTGAAGCAAAGATTCTGGTGGACTAAAATGAAAATAGAGATTGCTAGATATATAGCAAAGTGTGATACTTGTCAAAAGGTGAAAGCTATACATTTGAGGTCTGCTGGTGAATTACAACCATTACCTATTCCATCTTGGAAGTGGGAGGACATAAGTATGGACTTTATTGTTGGTCTACCCAAGACATCAAAGGGATTTGACTCAGTATGGGTTATTGTAGATCGACTCACTAAGTCAGCACATTTTCTTCTAGTCAAGACAATATATCCTACGATCCAATATGCCAAGATGTATTTAGCAAGAATCATGAGTCTCCATGGAGTACCCAAGACTATTATGTCAGATAGGGGTACACAGTTTGTCTCCAACTTTTGGAAACAATTGCATTCTTCATTGGGTACCAAACTTCTGTATAGTACAGCTTATCATCCGCAGACTGATGGACAGACTGAAAGAGTTAATCAAGTACTTGAAGATATGTTAAGGTGTTGTGTCCTTAACTATTCCAATAAGTGGGATGAATGCTTACCTTTGGCCGAGTTCTCATACAACAATAGTTATCAGGAAAGCATTAGAATGGCTCCATTTGAAGCACTCTATGGTCGTAGATGCAGGACATCATTGAGTTGGTCTGAGCCTGGAGAAAGAAGATTCTTTGGAGTTGACCTTGTAAAAGAAACAGAAGACAAGGTTAGACAAATACAGAGTAATTTGAAGATAGCTCAATCCCGACAAAAGAGTTATGCGGATAGAAGACGGAGACCATTGGTATTTACCAAAGGAGATTTTGTGTATCTAAAAGTGTCACCAATGAAGGGAGTTACCCGTTTTGGTGTTAAAGGAAAGTTAGCACCCCGATATATTGGACCATATCAAATTTTGGAGAGGTATGGAAAAGTGGCATATCGTTTGAAATTACCTGAACATCTTGCAGCTGTGCATGATGTGTTCCATGTTTCTCAATTGAAGAAGTGTCTCCGAGTGCCTGAACAGAATGTTGAAGTTGAAGGAGTAGAACTAGAACTGGATTTAACTTATTCCGAATATCCTATCCAAGTGTTGGATCAGAAAGATCGCATTACTCGAAGAAGGACAATCAAGTTCTATAAAATACAATGGAATCAACATTCAGAAGAGGAAGCTACTTGGGAATCAGAAGATTACTTGTTAGAAAAGTTTCCAGAGTTTCTAGCATCTATATAAAATAGAGTAATGTTAGTTGAGCTCGGTAATACAAGTTGTGTTTTGTAAAAGGGATCTCAGCTATTTTATGGACAGATTTTGTATGTGTTCTCGCGACACATTTCCTTTTCCATTACTTACCCTATGGCTTTGAATCTCGGGGTAAGATTTCTTTTAGGGGGAAGGATCGTAACACCTCGGGTGTTTAAATATTAAAATCTGACATGTCATCATATGCATTGCAAAGCATTTGGCATTTGGTGAAAACTTTGATGTGCATGTACTAAAACAAGTTTACATTTGTGTAATGAGAGTTGAATTGTATTGTTTGACTCAGGTTCAAAGTTTGTCTGGGTTTTGAATTTTTCAAGAAAACCCCGCTTTTCAACATTTAAATCCTACCCTGAAAATCCATTTCAAAATCTAAGCATATTTTGGGGTTGGGCCCAAAAGCAAAAGTGTAGAGCTTGGCAAGTTAAGCAAAGTTTATCTTTGGAGTTTTTCAAGTTGTTTAGAAAAATTTCGAGTAATTCAAAAAGACATAATTCGTTAAATTTCCCGATTCAAATTCAAAAGTTCATTTCAAAATCTAGACCGAATTAGGTGATGGTTATAAAAGCAAAGTTGTAGAACTTTTGATTTTGAACAACTTTTATTTTTGGAGATTTTTGAGTTGTTATGAAAATTTGGGAGTAATTTGTGAATTTTGGCGAATGGCAAACTTGTAAATACTGTGAACAGTGTTCACCGCCGTAGCTACACCGCCGGTGACCTTCGGTTCACTTCCAGGCGCGCGCGTGGACGTCCTTGGCTTCGCGCTGGCACGGAAACGTCTCCTGCATCGCTTCCTTGAGCTTCCTGGCTATCCTTTATAACCAGAGCCGTCGCCGTTTGCCCCCACCCCTTTCCTCTGTTTTCCAGTCACCGCCGCCGCAGCTCCGTCGAGCTTTTGCCATCGAACCAGCGCCCACGCCATCGCAGCAAAGCATGCTTCAGCTCCGCCGTATCCTTGCGCATCCAGCCGACCCACCAATTCAGCTAGTCTTAGTCAGGAACTCGCGGTGCACGCCCTTCTTCCTCGCGGCCGGCAATTCCTCCGCCGAGCACGATTCACCGCGGCCAGAGCTCCACGGTGCATCTCCATCCCTGGTTTTGGCTGATTCTGTTTCGTCTCGATGCTGTAGTACTTAATCCATAGCTGGTTGCTCATTTTGACCACTACAGTCGCCGGTACACCATCGCCGACGACGTTTTGCTCCGCAGTGATCACCGTGATCGTCGTCACGCCTCTCCGTTGCTTCTCCGACCACGCTCCTTGCTTCAACGTGTTCGGGGTGAGCTACTGGTGCTTCCTCGACCTTTAGTTTGAGCTCTATCGGCCTGTAGCCGCCGGCGTAACGCTGCCGTGCCACCGCGTCTGCCATGGTCGGCGTAGTGCTCGGTTCGGTCCGTAATTGGTCACGTTAGTGCCATAGATCGATGCGCTGTAACGTAGTGATCATGTTAGTACTCTTGCCGTCACCGTTGGACTCATCGTCGGCGAGAAATCGCTGGTCAGCGCCGTCGCCATCGTGGTCAGCGCGCGAGGTTAGGGATGACAGGTGGGGTCGGGTTGTCAGTGACTCAGCGTTCAAATGGATTTTTCTATTTTCAGATTTGAATGAATAGTGATGCAATTTGTTATTTTTGTATAGATTTATTTAAAGCTCCAAAAATTATGAAAATTTTTGTGTGACTTCTCTGTGATGTATAGTATTTAAGAAAAATATGAAATAATGTTTTTCAGTATTTTTTAATGTGATAAAAATTGCTTAATTTATTAATAAATGGATTTCCATGATTTTTCTAGTCTTATTTAATTGTCCAAAAATTATGAAATTTGTTTTGCCACTTACTTGTCATGTAATGAACATTTACAAAAATTTTGAGCTCAATTAGAATAAGTTGATTTATTTCATAATTTTGAATTAAATAATTAATTCATAAAAGCAAATAGTAACCTTTAATGATTTAGGTTTTGTTTGAAATTTTGGATTGAGTGATGACCTTGGGTCATTAGTTGAGATGATCCTTGGCAATTGATGTATGTGTTATGAAAAAGATTTAGTTGTTTGACTTGCAACTGTACCGCGAAGGAAAGTTGTATTCAAATTGTTAATTTTGCATCCATCATCGAGCACCATGTTTCGTATTCTGCATCATGTTAAACATGGCATTGTTATTACGTGTAGTGAATGAAGGTGAAAACGTGGTAGTTAATCAAGCTGTTGAGGAGGTTAATCCGTCTATTGAGGTCGGATCGAATCCTTGTGTAACGTCGCAGGAACCGGACTTTTCTGTCAACGAAGGCAAGCCCCGGATGCATACAACTCTACCTTGTGTTTTATAAATTAATTTCGCTTTTGCTTTCCATTACTGCATTAAGTGATTAGGAGTTAAGTAAAAGCCTAATTGGTGCATTACCACCCTTGTTATTCCATATTTACCATATTACCAGTTTCAAACTCGTATATGCCTAGTCTTGCTTAGCTATGCGTAGAACGATGAAAGTCGGATGACTACCTGTTACCTGCAAGTTTTAAACGAAACATTGGTTAACTATGTTAGCATGTGATATGGGAATGTGGAGTAATAAATCTAGACCGGGCGGACTCGGTGTGTGTGAGCCACAAGACATGGAGGTCTTATGAGCGGGTTCTTTCCGCCTGTGTCGATTAAGGCACGTCCGTTGTTGAATTGCATGAGGTGAGAATTTGTAGTACTAACCACATACTCCGGTAAGCCTGAACTTGGCAATTCTATTACGAGAATGGCTACTCGCGCACTGGGAGTGGAGAGATGGCGGGAATAGCGTGTACCCACATGGCCATGGGCTAGAATGGTGGAGTACTGTATTCTCGGGTGGCGCGGACTCGTTCTTATTTTAGAGGATCCAAGGGTAGGTTGGTATATGTAGGTCGGGGACCTGCATATGTCGTGTGGTCTGGAATCCCCAACTGGGTTTAATCGGTTCGAATCGTCGTTGCTCCTCGATCATGGAGACTCAACTCACTATTCATCATCGTAGTATTAATAACTGGAACTTGAATAAGGCTTGTGAAAGTGTTGGATATGAAGTTTCATGATCTCAGTGCGGATCGTGTCAGCTTTGTATATAATTCGTAAAGAAGTTTTCTATAGAAAGAATTTTATTAAAAGAGCTTTTACGCAAAAGAACTTTGATCATTGTTAAAGCTATACCTTGAATCCCTGAGCCTGCATTACTGAGTTTATCAGTTAATATTTCGGATAAGTCTTGTTGAGTACTTTTGTACTCAGGGTTCGTTGACCCTTGTTGCAGGTGAGCCTCATGAGTAGATCTGTTTTGGATCGTGCTGCATGGCTATCGTTCGTTCTGACGACGAGAAGTAAATGTGTGATCCTTGGGCAGGATGTTTATTTTTGTGTGTTAAGTATATGTTAATTATGCCACTCCACTACTACTATGGTTTGTAATAATTATCGAACTTAGTTTGTAAGGTTTGAAACAACTAGTTTGTAAACTATATTACCGTAAGACTTCCGCTGTTTTTACTCTGGTTTTGATATTTGAATAAATGTTGTAATACTGCATGACTCTGTAACGTGATCCTGCTTGGAAATCGTGGGTGATTCGGGGTTCCCTAAGGACACCCGACAGTCTTTTTAAGTTCATGGAAACATATGTAGAGATGTCAAAGGTCGTCGGACAGTGACAGGTGCATGTGGGCCCTATAACTTAGGAGGTTCTGCCACATGGGGCGTGCTAGCAGGCCACGCTCATGCGTGTGCTGTGCCGCATGGGCCGCGCGTTGCGGGCCGCGCGAAGAAATTGGTTTTCCTTTTTCTAGGGAATTAGTAAATGCTTTTCCAATTTAGTTTTGAGCTAATCTTTAGTAAATTATCTAAAATCAAGTAGGTGTCCAAAAATTGTATAATAAATTTTGTTAGATTTCTAAATTTGTGATCTATCTGTTAGTATATTTAGTTCATATAGTTTTATGGTATTTTTAGGGTTACTTTATTTATTTTAGAATGCTTGTTATTATTCTGATTACTTAGAGAATGAATTTTTGTGATGAAATGGTAGAAATTCTAACTTTGAAATTTTAACAGTAGGTTCATTAGATTATTATGTGCTCACTGTAATTTTTGTAGCCTTAGAATAGGTTGAGAAATAGGGTAGCTAAGTACTCCTTGTTTTAGTATATATATTAAATCGGTAATAAAAATAAGGATGCCTTTAGTTGCTAAGATAATACGTGAAATGTTCATACCTGTTTATGGGAATAATAGGTAACTTAGCGTCTTAGTCATTAGAGCTAGCTTAGTAGCTCGATAGATGTATTCTTATTTTAAGAGTTACTGTTGATGTATTACTGTGTTGCATCATCATTTCATGCATATAGATAACAAGTTGGTAGAGTTTGTGACCGCGGGCGAATCGGAGTATGAGGAGATAATTGAGGAGTATGAGGAGGAGATCCTCGTCTAGGAGGGAGCCTCGGAGCCACTAGCTACTGACTTTGCTGACACCCCGCCTGCCCAAGGTAAGCCCCGGTGCATGACCCTTATTTTGAATGATCACTGGATACATATATATGTGATGTGCATTTATGTTACAGGCATTTTATGAAAACTACATGCATGGATATACCTACCTATGAGTCCTACTAGCATAGGTTGAGTAGCTGCTATACTTAGAATTTTCGGTAGCATGAGTAACCTGCTGTTACTCATAATAGGTGATTATTATTATCACTTTTATGATAAAATGGTGAAAGAAAAAATGGAGACCAGGTAGGGATATGGTACGGGTATTGGTGGGTGTAAGGGGTTGTGTCTCGTGGCCAACGAGGCATAGCTTGGTTACAGTGTTTTCCCTGTCTGTGTCGGTTAAGGACCGACCGTTGCATTGGATTCTAGTCAGGTCACAGACTTATTATCCTGAGCACATACTTGTTTATGGGAGCAGGGAAGGCTCGTTGCTCTCTTGTCATGGGTTCTGGCTCTTTTGGGACCGACTGATTGGAGGCGGGGATGGTGGAGGTCTAAGCACCACACTAAATCCAGGACTCAGGTGTAGGGGCTTGGAGTCCAAGTTTGGATGGGACCTGAACCCTTTGACAGGAGAGTGATGGGTTGGTCTTGCTTGTGCCTGGGGTACAAGCGGGACGTGTGTTTTGGGGTACCCAGCTGGGCACATTGATTCACGAATCACCGGGTAATCCGGAACAACTTGTCTATAATCTAGCACCATAGTAAGAACTGAAAGATGAAAGATGGTGAAATGGATCTGTTTGCTCAACTCTTGCTTGAAAGTAGAATATGTGCTTACCTAGAATGGTTAGATAATAAACTAATCATGACTGCTAATAAGAAATATACATAAGAATTCACTACTAGTATTGCTTTCCACAATAAGGAAACCCAGCAAACCATAAAGCTTATCATATCCTTTAGAGTCAGGAAATTATTACCACTAGTCGAGTAAGTCTTGCGAGTACATTGTGTATTTAGGGTTTATTTACACCTGTTGCAGGTGCAGCTTGAGGAGTAGCTGTTGTGTGAATGATTCTTCTAGTGAGCATAGACGGATCCTTATATATTATCGATAGACATTTATTTTAATTTCGCTGTTTAAATTCTGCACTCTGAACTTGGTACTGTAATAATGTATTTCTAAGAATCCTGGTTGTATGAAATGGACTAAGTAGTGTAAACTCATTCTTATTATTGGATCCTAGAGGGAAAACATGGATTATTCGAGTTCTCCCTTGGGTTGTGCTCGACGGAACTGCTCGAAGTATCTCGCTCTCGGGGTGCTTAGTGTCTGGTGGAAGACAAGCGCCTCCGAAGGTGTGTTATTTTGGACGGTTCTGCCACATGACAAGATGGGCATAGCCCACCAACAAGGCGGTGCTGGTGAATTCTACGGCTAGAATTGTTGTTGCTCTACCTCCCGTCGCCTCTGCATCTCCAACCACGGGTCACCCCAACTGAGTGATTGTCGTATTGCCGCACATGCCGTATCGCTCATAGCTACATTTGTGGGGTTGGGTTGGGTTGGGTGTAGCCCTACCATGCTACCACACATCTTGTAGGTAATGTCTTTAGGCTCTGATGACGGACACTCCTCGCTCTCTACTCATCTTGGAATCTTGCCTTGCACACGTTGTGACAGACCGACAAGTTTGCTTCTTTCTTCTAGTTTCCAGCAAGTGTGCCCTTACATAGATTTTGAACGGTTAAATCTATGCCATTTGCAAATCAAATTATTCTTCTCAATGTACATCATGGCTTGCCTAATTGTTTCGCAGAGTTCTAATTGATACCTTGGTTCTTTATTTGACCCCAACCATGTTTGCAGATTTAAGGTCAGCTTCTCACCTTGAGTCGATAGTAAGCATTCACAAGAGCCTCAGCCCTAGAGTTATCACCATGGTCGAACAGTTGGATCCTCGTGTTCACATTCTTGGTACTTACCTCCATTCTTGCAGAATTTGGACTTCTAGCATTGTTAATAACTAATGGCCTGTCAGAATAAGTGCCGATTGATGTGGCAAGATTTTGTTTTTGTTGAGTTACAATGATGGAATCTCATAGAACATCAGGACTAGGCACAGAAGTGGGGTCAAGAAATCTAACGAGATGTAATCTTACATTCTAAGTCATAATCTCCTGACGGCCCTCGAGATTAGGTTTGTGGCAGCAATGACCTTGAACGAAAACTGGTGAAATTCTATTATATCTTAACAGACTCCTTTTTCTTTTCTTTTTTGAGAAGTTATTTAGAAACATACTTTCTGTAGACCCACTCTTAAATGTGTATTGTTCTGTCAGATAATAAGCACACAACCTCTTCAAACGACATTGAAAAGAGAGCCAAATGTAATGGATGACCATAACAGAGAATTGAAGAGGCAAATGATCAAATGATCAGTCACAATGTAAGAGTTATTTCATGTCTGCACTCCTTTATGAATATTTTGAAATGCAAGATGCTAATATGATCTTGAACTCAAATACAGAATAAACAACCATGGGTCCAAGGTCAGCACCTAAAAATGTGAATTTTGTCATCCTTTCCAAGTCACTGAGATTGGTCTTGCAGAACTTTAATGTATACTTGGAGAATCTAATCCAAACTATAACTTATAGTGTACCAGCTCTTTATCACATTATCTGAATGGGGAGCCAGCAGAAGCTGACCAAGCATGGAAATTAAATGTTTAGCATGTCCACGAAAAATGCATTGAACAGTATGTTCCTGTTAACTGTCATGATATTTCTGAACGAACATGTACTTTCTATTTTCATAGCTGCATTTTTGCTATACCTGATTGTGCCTTCTGATGGCACCTTTTCTCCTAATTCCCTAGACCATCTTCCGATACATAGCTCTGTATTTTACCTTTTGACTGAAATCTCTTATTATCTATATTTATAATAAATCACATGACAGATTCATTTCTTCTCTTCCTTCCACAAGCTCGTTTAGATCAATATTTATATAAGGATATTACATTTTGACATATACACATATATGTCAGGTGAGTCATCCTGCTTTATGCTTCTAGCCACTGCATTGTGACATTATATACACGTCAGGTGAGTCATGTCATATACTTCTAGCCACTAATCTTTCACTCTCAATTGTTATTGTGTTTATGAATTCAAATTTCACTCTAAGCTTCTAGTGGATTAACTCCGAGGAGGGTGTGGTGGGTGCAGCAAAGCCGCACCGGTGTTTTAAAGAAAGGAATTGTTTCCAAATGTTCAATTGTGGCAATTCTTTCTATGGTTAACTATTGTACAAGAGATGGCTCAACGGGAGAGAATTTGAAATGAAGATGCACTGTAAATTTTCTAAAACAATGGCTCAAGGGGAGAAAATTCTCATGTTCCAAAATAATGCTTATTTTTTATTTTCCATTGTTTCTTTAGGTTATTTGTCTGCACATAAGAGCTTTTGCACCCCTCAGGATTTTAGACGCGGAACATAAAGCTTAGGATGTTGTACTTCTATCGATATCATCCGTCTATTCTTACATGCCAGTTTGTATACCCATTTATTATATAGTCAATGACATCCAAATCAGATCATGAGATACAAAAGGTAACCTTTTACGCCCCATGTCATCACTGGCCATGGCACGGCAATGTCGTGCCCTGCTTTCTAGTCTCTAAATACTAATCCTGAGCCAAAAGCGTGCTAACGAATAGGGCCACGTCGCCCGTTAACGCTCTGGCCGTCTGATCTGGCAAAGAAGCAATACTGTCCGTCTGATTGTGGATCAGTTCTGGTGTCGCCCGCTTCGTCCATCTGGTAACTCACAAAGATTCTCAGCCTATCATGCTCTGGCCTCCGAGAATGGAAGAGGGGGCGGCAACACAGGCGAGGCAATGCGAATACGACCCATCGGCAAGGCGACGGGCGCGTGGGGCGGCCACCAGCCCCTAATGCCTGCGCACACAACGCCGGGCAGAGTGTTGGACGCCGGTCGGCGAAGAGACGGGCTTAGGCCATCAGATCGATGCCAGACGCCGGGCAGGGTGCTCGGTCCTCCTCCTCTGCCACGGTTGCTGCTCTGTGAGTCCCTCTCCACCACCCTCCCTCCTCTTCCTGATCCCTTCCCTCCTTGCTCTGCTCTTACAGCTCGTTGCCATTCCGGGCAGATGGAGTTCTAGATCAGTGTGCTGCTCACCAGCCTCGGCTACCTCCGTGGTGTCCTCTACACCGCGACGACGACGACTATGTCTACGTCGCCTGACCAATGGATGGATTCCCGTGGTGCTCTGGTCCATGCCTCTGCTACCTCCGTCCGTTGTACCGTGTGCATCTCTTTGTTGGGTTAGTGGAATCCGTCCTGTGTCCATCTGTAAACTGTAAATTTGTGTACCCAATCTGACAATCTAGACTAATTTGTTCGATAAAAATCTGGTGTTGTGGGATATGTGCTGTTAATTGGAGTTACTTTGCTACCACGTTCAGTTTTGCTTGTGGATGAAACTGCAGATGGTTATTAATCCTCTGCATTTTCCCTCATTGCCAGTTGAAATCAATTCGACATAGCTTATTGCTTTGTATGTCAATCCATCCTGGCGGTGACTCGCTTGTAGTGAGCAATCAAGTACCATACCACTAGAATTGAAAATAGCTACCTCGTACCAGCACAAAACAGCCATGAGCTAAAAAGCAATCAATAAAGTAATTTAGATTCGAATAGAGCATCAGAGCCTCTGTTAGCCATATTAGCTAGTGGTGTCAATTTGGAGCTGTTCTTACAAGCTCATTGGTCGGTGGTAAATATTGTCTAGTAATGTCTAGGAAGTAAGTTCTAACTCTAAAAAAGAGCAACAAGCTTTATTTGTTTTCTTTGCCGTATTTTAGGAGCATCAGATGGTTAGGGGTTCCTCCATCGGAGGGCGATTCTGTACTGGGAAATACACAATGTGAGAAGATGAATCCACGACAAAGTGCTAGGGTGTAAGGTCTGACAACTGGGAAATGGAAGGTCTGCCCTCAATCTCTTTACATGATATATTCTCAATTGGTGCTCAGTATTGCTGCCACGATACACTTCTGCTAAATATGAAAGTAAATTCACCCAATTGTATAAGAATCCTTTTGTATCCTGCACTTGCTTTTGCTTCGCCTGTGTAGTATAAATTTAAAATTTTTCCTATCTGCTTCAACTCACAGCCTGAAACTCAGTAATGCCTTAGAGCTGACACACATCCATCCATAATACCTGGATTGAATTTATTTTTCTTCAAGAGTATATATGAGATGTTTAATGTCATGTCTTGTGAACTTCATGGGATCCATAAATTAACTGAAGCTCTTGCCTAAATTTTACATGATTCAATAATGTGATGATCTCTTGCCTCTCTGTTTCTAAGTCCTTAAGGACGATTGTTAGTGGCCTAAATTTCTTGAGGCACAAATCATATTTACCTTCTCTTCTTCATCTATAATATTGAACAAGACCTCATCATTGGTTGACCAAAGGGTAGGTAAAGAACACACAAGGAACAAATTGTTGTTGTTTGCCATCTCCTTTGTGGGAACTAAACAGCAGAAGCACCCAACTTTTCCCACAAATCTTCACAGGAGCACTTCGACGGATAGGCTCGATGCTTCAGCCCACATTATGATCGCTTTAGATCTTTGACCAGACCATGGTGCCTAAACCATTTTGCTTATGATCTATACAAATTCAAGAGCTAACTCATACTGTGCTCGATATGGTCGATCAGAAGATATACCCCTAAGGAAGAACGTCTCAACAATTCTGTTAGATGAAAATCGGCAATTATTTGTCTGCAAAAGGACCAAAGATATTCATACATGGTCCACCTTATAATACTATTTTCTCTATAATCTTTTGAGGACCTTCCTTTTTGCGACACTGGAAAGAGATGTTTGTTTGTTTTGTGGGAATGATAGCATTTATTTTAGCAAAGGCAAGAAATGGATAAAACAACAAAAAAATACCCAGAAGTTCTAGGATGACATGTATCTAAAAGAAGTTGAGAACGATAATATAATATCTATTTTCAATCTGAGGGAGTATTTTACTAATAAAAATGTACATATACTCATGGTATGCATTGTGGCCTTTCAATATTGAAGTAATGCTTCCCTAACGTAGGGTCATTTAAGTACCAACATGGAGAAGTGAGAGCCATTGGAATGATAGTTGAAGGATCAGGCATTACCCCAATGTTCCAAGTAATGACGCATGGTCCAAAGTTCTTTATGCTGTAAAGCTTAGATATTTCTTTTAGCTTTTACTACTCTCAGCAGTTCCTTCACTTTTTTGCTTCATACTACAAGTTGAAGCAGAGCTCGAGCTCAGGCAATGATGGCTTATGAATCGTGATCAGTAGTCTGCAACTATAATATCGGCAGGTTGTAGTGGAGAGTCACTACCATGCTGTTTAATAGTGTTTCGAGATTTTAGCTAAAGTAAAACTGATTTTATACATGCGACTTGGTCATAGACATATATACAGTACAATATATAAGAATACCATATTCCTATTTGTGCAATTTGGAACTGAAGCGTAACCTTTTTCGTTGAAGTAGATAGACCATACCATCATGCTATGCTTGCTATTATACGATTTATGATGTCACTTACTCGTAACACCTTAGATTCTCAAATACTTATCACGAGCACCAACAAGTAGTGATAGATGACATTGAGCCACATTGTATTATATTAGACATCATTAAAACCAGATTCACAATCATCGCAGCACTCCATGTAAGCCGTGGCAACGCCGCCCATTGCTTTCTAGTCTCTATGTAGGAATCCTGCTTCAAAAGTGTTAAGAATATTCTAATATTCCTAATAATCAATTAGTGGGAAATTAGCAACTGCTAATTGCAGTTACCATGACACTGAAAGGCGTCGGACGGACGGGACATGGGAGCGGGGCTCTCCCACGTTCACTGGAACTGCCCCATCGTGGGCATGTATATATCTGTGTACTGTTCATCAATAAAGGGACACACCTTCACTTTCACTGTTCCTCTCTACTTTCTACGGTTCATAATACAATACTACAACACACAAATAATGATGATTGCCCGTGTGTCTTCATTAAGAAATCCATAACGGGTTTTTGCATTGTATCCGTATACGTTGATGATATAAATATCATTGGTAATGAACATGACATTAATGAAGCACGTCATCACTGGAGAATAAGTTTCGTTGAAATCAACGCCAGGCCTTTGCGTGAAGCCTTGTGCTACTAGCCTTGCTTTATATCTCACCACTTCATTGTTTTCATTCCGTTTCCGGACAAAAACCCATTTATATCCAACAGGATGGACACCAGGAGGTGTTGGCAATACGACCGAAAACACTTCCCGTTTTGTGAGCGAGGCTATCTCTGTTTCTATTGCATCCTTCCACTTATTCCAGTCCGAGCGCTTCTTGCACTCTACCATGGATTTTGGATCTGGATCATTTTGAAGGATTTCAGCAATTTGTTCAGAGAAAAAGATGTCGACAGTTGTAGCATTTCGATCATAAGACTCTCCAGTCTCTATATAATTAATAGTAATTTCATCAACCCTTAATAGATCATCATGATTTCCCAAAACAATAGATTTAGGGCCTTCCGATGTCCCAGCCTCAGTATTTATGCGCATGACTGAGCTAGGAATCAAATCAAATCTTTCTAGAAGATATTGATTAGTAACAAGGTGATTCACATCAACAGATAGTTGATCTTCGTTTACCACTTTCTTTTGTTTCTTATCTTGCACCTTGGAATTGCCTCTCCCCCTCTTGCTTCCAAGAGGGATAATTTGAGTGGTTTTATTTGGTACCTCCACTTTTTCTGGCACATTCCTTGCAGGATAGAAAGATTTAACAACACCTTTATAGTTGGTAAACGCATCTAGCAGATTATTTGCAATGTTTTGCAAATCTATAAGTCTCTGAACTTGATGTTCAGTTTCCATAGTACGTGGATCAGAATAGGAAATGCCTTCCGCATTCCAATTAATTTCCCGGCATTCATTTTTATGGTACAAATCTCCCCCTAATGCCGGAAAATGATCCTCGTTGAAAATACAATCAGCGAACCGAGCCGTAAATAGATCCCCAGTGAGGGGTTCTATATACTTAATGATCGACGGAGATGTAAATCCCACATAGATCCCCAATTTTCTGTGTGGCCCCATAGAGGTACACTGAGGTGGTGAGATGGGTACATAAACAGCACACCCAAACTTACGCAAATGGGAAATACTTGGTGGATTTCCACGTACTAATTGCAAAGGGGAATTTTCATGATATGCAGTCGGTCGTAGTTGGATTAATTCAGCAGCGTGCAGAACTGCATGTCCCCAACACGAAGTAGGCAACTTGCAATTCATCAACATTGGTCTAGCAATGAGTTTAATTCTCTTTATCAATGATTCAGCCAAACCATTTTGAGTGTGTACATAAGGTACAGAATGTTGAACCTCAATTCCCGTTGCCATACAATAATCATTAAAGGCATGGGATGAAAATTCAGCAGCATTGTCCATTCGAATTGATTGAATTCGATGTTCAGGATAATGCGCTTTCAACTTTATTAGTTGGGACAATATTTTTGCAAAAGCATGGTTGCGTGTCGATAATAATGACACATGAGACCATCTTGTAGATGCATCTATCAGAACCATGAAATACCTAAAAGGTCCACATATTGGCTGAATTGAACCACAAATATCTCCTTGGATTCTCTCAAGGAATTTTAGTGGTTCAGCTCTGATTTTAAGAGTTGATGGCCTTAAAATCAATTTCCCTGATGCACATGCAGTGCATATAAAATCCAAAGATTGTGGGAACTTTGCTTTATGCAAATTATGACCAAATGAATTGCAGATAATTTTTCTCATCATTCCTATTCCAGGGTGACCTAGTCTATCATGCCATGTCTGGAATGAATTAACATTTTGAAAAATTACCTTATATGCAACATTAGATATAGGTTTTATGTATGTATAGTACAATCCAGATTCGAGGGAGGGAATTTTCTCACAAACTTGTTTGCTAGATCCAGTAAGTCTAGTGAAGAAAATGAATTCTTCTTTGTTATTTACATGTGTTTCAACATGAAGACCATTCTTACGGATATCTTTATTGCTTAACAAGGTACGAGTTGATTCTGGATACAATAATGCATCCTCTATCGTTAAGAAATCCATAACGGGTTTTTGCATTGTATCCGTATACGTTGATGATATAAATATCATTGGTAATGAACATGACATTAATGAAGCACGTCATCATTTGAAGGTGGAGTTTGAAATGAAAGACTTGGGTCAAACCAAGTTTTGCTTAGGTTTACAACTTGAGCATTTTTCATCTGGGATTTTTGTATATCAAGCTGCCTATATCCAGAATATGTTAAAGAAATTCAATATGGATAAAGCTTACCTATGTAAAACCCCCATGGTTGTTAGATCTTTGGAAGTTGAGAAAGATCCTTTTAGACCAAGGGAGGAAGGCGAAAAGATTTTGGGACCCGAGGTTCCTTATCTAAGTGCCATTGGTGCATTGATGTATCTTGCTAATAGTACCCAGCCAGATATTGCTTTTGCAGTTAATTTATTAGCAAGACATAGTGCCGCTCCTACCAAGCGTCATTGGGTTGGAGTTAAAACTCTTTTTAGATATCTCAATGGCACAAGAGATCTTGGATTATTCTATAGAAAGAATCAAGATCAAAATTTATTGGGTTATACAGATGCTGGCTATTTATCTGATCCCCATAATGGCAAATCCCAAACTGGTTTTGTATTTTTAAATGGTGGAACAGCAATTTCTTGGAAATCATCCAAGCAAACTTTAGTGTCTACACCCACCAACCATTCTGAGATTATTGCATTATATGAAGCCTCACGAGAATGTGTATGGCTTCGCAGAATGGTAGACCACATATTGAAATCATGTGGAATTGGTGCACTTGATGCACCAACAATTATCTTTGAAGATAATGCTGCTTGTGTTGTGCAAATGGAATCAGGTTACATCAAGAGTAACTTAACGAAACATATCACCCCCAAATTATTTTATCCCCATGAGTTGCAAAAGAATGGGGAAATTGAGATTCTGCAAACTAAATCATGTGATAATCTTGCCGATCTATTCACAAAGTCCCTACCATATTCTACGTTTCATAAATGCATTGAAGGAATTGGTATGGTTAGACTTAGAGACTTGCAGAAATCAGGGGGAGTATCTCTCGATACTTAATCCATTTCACATCGTATTATACTCTTTTCTTTATATGAGTTTTACCTTGAAAGGTTTTCTCATATAAAGTTTTTAACGAGGCAGTATCAACATTATGTATGTCATATCATCTAGTTTTTCCCACTGGGGTTTTTTAGGAGATGATATATTAAGACATTGCTATATGATTATCATGGTGTTTTCTCCTATATTTTCCCATCGGGTTTTTTAAGGAGTTTTATCATGATATATCAATGTGTTCCTAAGTTTTTCCCACAGGGTTTTCTAAGGATTAATAATATTAATGATTATGATGAACATTGGAGCTCCAGAAGATAATTGATTATGGGGGAGTGTTAAGAATATTCTAATATTCCTAATAATCAATTAGTGGGCAATTAGCAACTGCTAATTGCAGTTACCATGACACTGAAAGGCGTCGGACGGACGGGACATGGGAGCGGGGCTCTCCCATGTTCACTGGAACTGCCCCATCGTGGGCACGTATATATCTGTGTACTGTTCATCAATAAAGGGACACACCTTCACTTTCACTGTTCCTCTCTACTTTCTACGGTTCATAATACAATACTACAACAAAAAGCAGGCCTGTGGATCGGGCCACGTCATCTAATAACCCGCTAACCGTAGGATCGAGCTGGCTATTGTTACGTGAACCGTCCGATGCGGATGTTAGCGGGTCTGTCACCCATTAAACCAGAAAAACGTGAACCCGCTTGAGCTACGAGCTCATCCCCCATCGAGAAGGTGCCGGTGCCTGCTTGCAACCACGGAGGTAGCCATATCGCGCCCCCTCCTCCCAGCCGCGCCGGGAGAGCAGCCACTCGCGCTGGTGAAGCCGCCCTGCGCCGAGGTCCCAGCGAGCCCGTGCTGGAGAAGTCGAGTGCGCCTGGAAGCTGGCCGCGCACGTCCACTGGAGCCGAGGGTAGAACGCTCGTCCACCGGGGACGCCGTGGGAGAGGGCCGCCGCGCGCGAGACCCCACACGCACCATGTGGCCGGAGCCACCGTGCCCACGCCCCTCGCTCGCTACGAGTTGCCCGTGGCCGCCTCACAAGCCAGGGTAACCGCGACCGCCGCGCCGTGCACTTGCGTCGGGGTGTCTGGGGTCGCCTTGCCCGTGCGCCTCCCCGCCCTTGCCAGGGCCGTTGCCCGCTGGTGCCCCCTAACCGCGCGGGAACACCGCGCCCACGCTGGGCCGCCGCTGGAGACACTGCCGTGACAGGGAGAGAGAGCGTGAGGGAGAAAGAGAGCTGCGCCCCGGCTGAGTGCTCGATAAAATGCTTAAAAGGTCTGACTCATCCAGTCCAGTGAACTTAATTTTTCTGATACAACAGTTGGTTCTTTAATTCATTACCATATAATAAATTCTCAGTCCATTGGCCACAATGAAATTCCTCTTATCCTCAGCTTAAACATGTTAGTTGGCATCAATGAATTCTTGCTCTTTGCAATGACTTTAGCTTGATTTATATAGTTCAGTTAGCTTCCTCGCAAATCTTCATTAAAAAAATCATACAATTTATTACAGATTATCATGGAATTCATAAGAATTCCATAAACTTTGTTGGGAGCACTTCGGAATCAACTGAAGATACTGAACCTATTGTTGATTGCTTCGGATGACTTCCAATATTATAATAAAGCAATTTCTTATCAGCTGGATATTCTGAATTTCTATATGTCCAACTTCAATTTTATACTATGTGAAAGACAGGTATTATGATATTTAGACACTGCTTCTTTTTTCCTTTGCTTCTTTCTTTGCAAAATTGCTTCATTTGCAAAAATTGGCTGTGATCCTGATCTGGTTCAGTGTAGCTTGCATGTTTAAATATGTGAATATTTTCATTTACCTCCATCATACAGTCATGGATTATATGCATCAATGTTTGGTACCTTCCTTGTTTGCTGCATACACAAGAGTTTTTTATTCTTTTTTTAATGAGGATAGTTTCCATGTCCATATGCTTATGAGCTTTTTTTCACTTTGTACAATCACCGATAAAGCTGAAGCCAGGTATATGGTCATGGACGAGAAATACCATTTTTTAGATCAAGAACATTATATATGCTTTAGAAAAAGTAACTTGCCATTTTCCACACATTCAGTGAGTTGGCATCCATGAGTCCTCATGCTTTTCGTCCCTATATGAGTAGTACTGCACCTCAACACTACCACAATGCTTTTACAAAACTCATGTGAATCAAGGGGCTTTGGTGACTGAAAATGTGAAATAATAACATATCTCATTTTAGTCTCTTGGATTCTTATTATTGTGAAATACTGAGAACTGTATTTACTGACGAGAACTACCAAACCGTAGGAGTAATATATTGATCTGAACTGGACCAAAGCAAAGAAATTAATCCCATTCTTTGTACAATTGACAGTTTGGGAAGTATTGATTAACAATGTACTCTGCATTCCCTGAGTTCTGCATTGTTTTCTCATTGATAGTGAACTAGCTTCACAGCTTAGATAATGCTTCACTTTTAGACTAGTAGTGATCCTTGATTCAAATCTTTGGAATGCATATTCAGTTCAAAAAAAAAAATTGGATTGCATACGAACATTTTGCACCCCAGAGTCCCTAAGAAGTTAATCTAAATTACTTTTATTGCCAATCTCAGTTACAAGATGTAACAGACAAGCTATATTTACCTTTAGAGAAAAAAATGCAGACGCTAATCTACATGCACAGCCTTAGGTGTTCGAGAAAGCCTTTATATAATTTTTTAATCTTAAAATAATATTTCTTATAATGACCAAATGTTCATATATATGCAATCATACAAACTAGAATATATAAGGTCTTACAGCTATTTGGTGATTCTAAAGGTTGTGCCTTCTCTATTTACAATTTACTTCAAGCTAGAAAATATATGGTCTCGTTGCATATTCATGGGTGTGTGTAGAGAGCGAGCATGGTAGACTCTTATCTACAAATAGAGAGCGAGCTGATGTTGTCAATACAAAGGAAAATTTCCCTATGCTGCTTTTATGCGGTCTTGGGTGATGACCATGGTGAAACAAGTGGGGCTCAAATTGTTGAAGCGGGTGGCTGCAACTCTTATTCTTGGTTTTGACCAAATTAATCAAAGTAATAAGCAAGGTACTAATTATCTGCTTTGAGACTTGCATATAGATCCATGCTAGGCAATTTAGATTTAAGAGTCTTCCAGAAGTTAGACTCATCAGAAGCATATGGTACACAGTGACAACTATGCATGCATTCTCAATATACCGTAAGATGGTTATAGACAATTCTTGACATTATGATTTCTTCTTTTTAAGTCTCGATCTGTCAAAGGGCTTACGTGAGCATTTTGACATTATGAGAGGTTTTTTCAACATCTTATTGCTATTGAGTTATGTCATGACCAAGTATGGATACTCACTCACAAAGATTTCACCTTTAAAGTGACTGTTTTAATGCCTCAACTTATTTGCGTCAATAAGCTGGTACTAGGAACTACTACAAAGGAAGATCCGGAGCAACCTGACTTCACAGGAGCTCGGCATGTCTGTAACACTATGATGTAAAACAACATGTCAAATATATCATTTCACTCGCTTCGCTCAAATTTAAGACCTATTGGATACTACTAAAGCTCCAAATAGGGTTTGGGTTTTGAATTTACCATTTGTTACCATGTATATTATCCTTAATTATCAAAGGCACAAGACAAGCAACGAATATATTTTAAGATGAGCTATGCTCCTATTTCTTTCTTTTTCTTTTTCTTTCTTTTTCTTTTTTATCCACACTACCCATTTTTACCATTTACGACTGATCTTCTGTGTGCACCATTGCATATTATAATTATATTTCCGCTATTGGCTCCTACAATGCTGATGCTAACAGTAACACCTTTATGTTTTTGAGTGGACTAATCATTGAATCTTGAGGAGCAATTTGCATAAAAAGATTTGCACCACAGCCGTGCAGAACATAAAGTATAACTACCCAAAGAACTTCATGAGGGCAAGTAGTAGCCAAAAAAAGTGATACTGAAAACCTCTGTACATGAGTTCTCACAGAATGCTCCTACATAAGTTCCAAATACATTGACAGCTATCTCTTAGTTACACTGGCCCGATCCAGAATGGGCGTGGCAAAGCCGGCCTAACGATCGTTTGATGCATGCACAATGGAAGCAATGGCGTGTCATGATGGCCTGAAGGTTGCTGCGCAGCTGGGGTTGCAACGGGTCTCTATAGAGACAGACAGTTTGGAGCCGATCCATCTGTGGAAGGAGACACAAAGATCCATCATTGATCCGGTTCTGAAAGAGATTGATGAGCTTAGGCTTGCCTTTCAAGATTTTTTCGTTTTCACATGTTAGTAGAAAATTGTAATAAGGTTGCTCATTTATTAGCTAAGCAAGTCACTAGCACGAATCACTCCGAGAGGTGCGTGTGTTCAGCGGCGGATTCAGGAAATATTTTAGGGAGGCTAAACAACACTGCTGCTCGATCTTAAGTCTCAGTCCCTCCTACACTATAGAACTTTGACTAAAAATTCATGGGTGCTCCACAGGGGTTCTACTGCTCCGGTATGGATAGGAGGCTCGAGCCCCCCGCCTCACCGTTGGATCCGCCCCTGCGTGTGTTAGTACGAGGCCTCGGCCGGTTGATCTAACTGAAAGGCAAGCAATGCAAAAAAAAAAGCGCCCCAAAAGGCTGTTTTTATCTATGAGAAATCAATTTTTTTAGTTTTTGCCGCAACAAACGAAATTAATTACCTAGTATACTCTAAAGTCTAAAACATCATTTTACTTCTTGTTAAACAAATCATAAAAATTATACTAGACCATTGTATGATGCTGGCCAAACAACTCTTACGAGCTTGAATCGATATATCCAGCTATTCTCAACATCAATATGCCATACGATGATTTATTTATGGGTTATATACACATGCACTCATTTTATTTATTTTTCTAATTTTGTAAAGAAAAAAGACAAGGGGTAAAGACGGTAATAAAAAAGCCCGTTCTTCTTTCAGTTCCAGCACAGGTGCGTGAGGGATACGCGACGCCACAGAAGCGACTCTGCGACTCGTCACCCGGGCAATAAAACCGGCGTCGGCGTCGCTTCCCCCCGCCTCCCGGAGCAATCGATCAGAGTTTTCGATTCCCGCATCCTGATCTCGATTCCCGACCACATCTCCGCGCACGCGCTTCGCGATCTAGACCCGGCGGCTCCCTCGATCGATTCCAGCGAGGCCGCTGCTGCTCCTCCCTCCTCGCCCGATGTCCGCAGGTGCTCCTCCCTCCTCGCCCGCTCCCCTCACCTCTCTAATCGTCGCCCCTTCGGATCCCGTTGCGATGCCGAGCCCTCCTCCGTCCCCACCCGCGCTGGCGGAGGATGAGGAGCGGCCATGGCCGCCGATGAAGATGAAGCTTTTTCCGTACGCCATGTACTGCGTGTTCGGCGGCATGGGCCGCACCGGGGAGAACCTCCTCTGCGCTTACCTTGGGATCCACTATCTGAACATCATCGTCAATCTCCTCTCCTTCTACACAGACGGTGAGCAGGCCCGCTTCTGGACACTCGTCAGCCGCGTCGTGCAGTCCCTCTGCTACGCCTCCACGTGGCTCATCGCGTGCGTGTTCATCCGCTACTACATGCGCGTGGATGGGGAGTACCACGTGACGTTCGATCCGCCGCAGCAGCACCTGGCGCCGGCAGCGGCAGCGAAAGCAGAGCAGCTCCCCCCTCCCCCTCCGGAGATGGACATGTGTTAGGTTTGGTCCGTGTGTGCGGTATGTGTTTTCTTGCTGGCCCCAGGTGCATTCTCTAACCCATTCTTCAAGTATCTGTTTTAGTTGCTTACTTACAGATGTTGCTGCTCTCCTTGTTCAAGGTACATGCCCTCCCCTTCCCGGCCTGATCTTTGATTATAAATTCAGCATCTTTAATGTGGTATTGCTTAATTATGCAGTTATAAGTATCTGAAATCTTTTTTTTTTTTGCGAAACATAAGTATCTGAAATCTGAAATACTAAGTTTTCAAACAGAAAATATCTGGATTTTAGGCAAGTCTATGCTCAATCTATCTTTTATAAAACAATGAATCCACAATGTGTTCATACTTCAGTAGTTGCATTGTGGGAGCACTCCAGTGGATAGAAATTTATTACTTATTGTTCTAGTATGTCTTTTCCTCGTTTATTACTTTCTGCATTTTGTGTCATTTGTGATAAACAGACTTTGTGATGAAAGGATCAATGGGAAGGACCAGCGTGCTGAAAAGATTTTGCTTTCTCTTGCCCCACCTGCCGAAGCAAAGATAGAGGACACTTGATGGCCCGAGCTGAACGTGACCATCACAGAAAAGTGGACGAAAAGAGCAACTTGTTGAGTGCCGTGATAACAAAAATGCCAGCGCACTAAATCAGGACAGAGGACAAGTAGAGCTCGAAAATACTGCAAACCTAGTGGGAGAAGACCCAAGTTCGAAGTTATTAACTGCAATAGCTATTACTTTTGTGCAGTTCGAAGTTTCTCATTTGCAGTAGCTACTTTTTATTTCATAGATCAGTATCTTTAGGAAAGATTGAATAAGATATGGTTTTTTATGTCTCTAAAAGAATTTCCAGTTGCCATTGTCTGTCTTGGAGTAGTGCTAGAAATAAATTTGTTTGAGTTCGTAATAGTTTATCACTTTGTCTCGTGTTACTTGGGTTTCTTTTGTTTTCTGTGTGTCACTCCTGGTGACCCAAGTGTGACCTCTGTAGTATATGCACAAAAATAGCACTACTGTTGAAAAAGTTCTGTTTAAAAAAAATGATACAGAACAAAGGTTTCTATATCTATAATAGTTTAGTTACATGCTTTTTTAGTATCTGACTGTAAAAAATGGGACTAGCCAACTAGCATCTGGTACTTCCATTGCACTCTGATTGGGAAGTCTAATTGAATTGTGGTGACTGCCTGACTGGTGTTGGTTCTCACACAGAGGCGATATGGGACATGTGCCAATGGCTATGTGATCCCTTTCCACAAAATGGCACAGCTAAGGATTTTATTTTCCCTTTTTGTGCGCATAAAAAATGAAGTGAACTGACTATTAATACAATTGTACTGTGTCACACTAATTCTGTTTTATGTTTTGGAATCAGCTAGTCACTTGATATATGTCAAAACTGTTAATCTGATAGTATTTTCTTGTTAGTGATGTTGATTAGCTAATCTAACATTTCGTTTGCATGACCTTTTGAATTGTGGGAGCACTTCAGTGGATAAATATTTATTATTTGTTGCTCTAGTACGTTTTTTTCCTCGTTTCTTACTTTCTGTACTTCATGTCATTTTTTATAAACAGACTTTTTGATAAATGGGTCAATGGGAAGGACAAGCGTGCTGAAAAGATTTTGCTTTCTCTTGCCCCATGGTGCATAAAAAAATGAATTCCAACCTAGAAGGAACTAGGTGTTTTTTCATTAAGAAGAGAAATAGGCACCCAAATCCAGTAAAAGAGAGGATTTGAACCTGGGTGATTGGGTGCAACTCTCACCCAACTACATCTAGAGGCCAGTTGCTCATCTTTAGAGGCATTTTCCCCTTCCTTGCTGATCTTCTTCTATTTGAATGTTAAAACATTCCTCGTTACGGGTTGACTCTGGCTTTTCCTATATCTGAATGTGAATGTTTCGGAAGAAAACGTGGCTATCCTGCGCGAAAACTCTTTGCAAAAAAAAGGAGCATCACTCTAATAACTTTAGAGTTTTCTATATGCACAATTTCTCGATGTTTCGATGAGAATTTCTTGACTTTCCATATATAGAAAGAGATAGGACAGCATATAAGTTATCATGCTTGCATATCCATCATTTGAGTCTCCAACAATTATTCCAATGAGAAAATTCATTTATAGACATTTCGTGCACATTTCATAATTTCTGCTTAGTTATTCCCATCATCCGGTAGAAATGTGACTAAATATGATCTTGATCCATAGCTCGTCCACTTTCTTGATAAACGACTCGATGCATTTTCTCTTCCTTGCCGTTGAGACTGAGACATATCAAAAAGATCTATTACTAAAAGGAGATTGGGATCATCATAGTAGCGCCTTAAAGAAGGCGTTAGCGTTATTTACAAGATGGAATAGTGCTACGTCATAAGCAGAAAGACCACAAGCCATAAATGGGTTACCTAGCCACATAATTACAGACAGGGACCCAACTCTTAGGCCAGTCCGAAGGGCATTGATGGAACAAACAAAGGTAGAAGATCTTGATTCTCTGCAATTCGGCTTCAACCCGATGGAGCTCTCTTCAAAACATATCTTTCGGCCTCAGTCTTTCCTGCCCCTCTTTTTTTCCCCTAAATCTTGGATTTGGAAGTTGGTAAAGACCCACCCCTTGTTTAAGTCAGAATGAGTCCCTTGATGCTGCTCACTCATATTTAACTCAGGACCTTGATTCCATCTGTCGTTCACCAAGTTGCATGCTGTACTAAGAGGCAAAAACCTGGAACGTGCGAGCCCCGCCGACAAATTTAACCCTATATTCTCCTGGTGATTCTCGGATAGAAGCGGCTGCCACGTCGCCCTGAATTGCTCTAGCCGTTCGATCTTCCGTTGGACGTCTGAGATTGCGTGCAGCGGATTTCGCCGGAGGCGGATTCTTGGATCTTCCATTGTAATGCCGATACACCCATCAATTTGGTCATGTATACTGAATTTGTGGTCTCCTTTCTATTTGTCTCAAGATATATAGCCCTATACAAGATGCCGCATGCAATGTTAATGACCAATCTAACATTTCTCTGCCTGTTGCTGCAACTGATTGTTGTGAGGAAACCAATCATGGCGTTCCACCTTATTATCTCCAGACATTTGCCTCTTGGGTGTCTCAGGTTTCTTAGTCTACAGTTTTTCTGTAAGAGCTTACAGTCTCCTTGGTTATATAAGACTACTAACAGCAGCACATCATCCTAAAAAGAGGAGACTTGGCACTTGGTGTCCATACGAATATTGAACCACCTGTTCACAGCTCCGAGCCATGTCAATGTTCGAAGTCTGAAACCACCTCACCAAACTTCTAAACTGCACTGAATTTGTGCTGCCTAAAAGGTAAGCTAATTTGTAATGTTCTAATGGAATTTCATTGTATATCTGTTCTGTGATGACCTTTTTTCCATATGTTCATGTTGTCTCCCTAAAAGTTGCTTTTGATTTTTCGAATTTGATAGGGTATCTGCATGAGCTTATTTATTAATTTGTCCTTCCGGTCTTTGCTTGGCCAGTGTTCCTGTGATTGATGGCCATGGAAAAACTGCATCACAACCACATCTCCAATTCCTTAGTTCTCAGCCTATAAAAATGAAAACTGCAAACATGTTAAACCAGTATAGACGCCTGCTTCCGTGCACTTTCCATTATTTCCTACTCATGTATCATTCGTTGTGTTTTAGATTCCCTGTATGATAATTATTCAAATATTATTTTTGCAGGACTACAAGGACACCATTTCATCTTCTAATGTTGCGTCCATGCACAAAGCACACCTCAATATGTGCTTTTGCCTTAACCACTGGATAAATGCTGCCAATACAATCAAAATTTACAAAGGTTATCTCCTGCATAGATTAATGATTTAATTTTTTCAAAAATGGTTGTCGGTGTTTCGAATAAGCACCGGCGAGTAAATTTATAGTTATGCGCGTTAGGTCCGGATGGTACACTAATGGACACAAGATCTATATTGGTTCGGGCTGAATGTCTCTACGTCCAGTCTGTTGCTGCTCGTGTTATTAGCACCGAAAATGGTTCGTAGTAGGGGTACAAACGGTCGAGAGAGGGACTGGTCCCAGATCTCTGATGGAAGGGTCGAAATGATGTCAAGAGCATGATAGCAGCTTGACTATGTGTGATGTGTGTTGTTCGTCAAGAGTCGGTCCCCTCGTTGAAGAAAACACATCCCCTTTTATAGATGAAGGGGACGGCTTTACAAGTGAGAGGGCTAGGGTGCATACGCTACCTAGCCTTGTTGTTCACGTCTACCAAGCCTTATTGTCCATTCCGGTGGGTGCGAAAGGATGATAAGCGCCTACAATACTGTCGATGCTACTGTAGAATGTCAGGATGGCTACAGAGCACTGTTTCGTGCAGGGTATGGTCCCTGGTACAGTGGTTTTGACTTGTGAGCCATGCCTTGCCTTTCTCTGCACGTTTTCTGGTTCCCTCCGAACGGGGAGCCCCCGATCGGATGGCTCCAGTCGGCCCTCAGTGCGCCGGTCGGAGAAGAGCGGTGAGCAGGCTTCCCACGAGCCCCGGGTGCGGGGTCGGAGCAGGAAGCAGTGCTGTGGGCAAAGCCTTTTGATCGGAGGGGGCGTCCGTAAGCTGAAGCGAATACTCCGATCTAGTGGACCCGAGGGGCCATGAAGCGGGTGCCGCTCCCTTGGGACCATATCGTGGTGATAGCATATCCGTCATTTGTGGAGGACGCGAGTCTTTTTCTAGACCGTAGTGGTTGTCGTATGTCTACGTCGGGTTCCGTGCCCGAGGGCCGAAGGCGGCGCCCACAACTCTGTAGGGCGAAGAGCACGCGCCCACAACACTATTTAGTCTCTGCTACGCCTGGAAGGGTCTAAAGCACCCATCCCGTCGTTCCCTGACAGTACTTTTCCTGTCGGGGCGCAGGGTATGGTCTTTGAAGTCGCGGTTGACCCGAACGTCTTGTCCTACCCTGTACCTATCATCATGAGGGAACGGGGTGCAATTGTCAGGCGAAGCGGAGCTAGCTCTCGGACATCGGGCGAGGCAAGGTCCGTCCTCGACCATCGGATGAGGTGGAGCCTGGCCTTTATCCGTTGGGTGAGGCCGAGCCCTGCCCTCGGGGGTCGGGCGAAGCGGAGTCTATCCCTCGGGGGTCGGGCGACGCGGAGTCCATCCCGCGGGGTCGGGCGACGCGGAGTCCATCCCGCGGGGGTCTGGCGAGACCGAGTCCGTCCCTCGGGGGTCGGGCGAGGCGGAGTCAATCCCTAAGCTCTCGGACGAGGCAGAGACTAGCCCTTATCCCTCGGGCAAGGTGGAGCTGGCCCAGAGGTGTCGGGCGAGGCAGAACCAAACTCCCGTCATTCGGGCAAGGAACGTAGCGACGCCCTTGTCCGTCCAGAAGTTTTTAATGTTTGATGGTTATTAGTTCCACCTCCTTGGGTACCCCGGTATTATGTCCCCAACAGTAGCCCCTGAGCCCCCGGGTGATTTGGGTAGAGTCGCCCGGGGATATATTCGATTTCGTCAGAGTCAATTCGCCAGAGGGTGCGTGCGAGCGCACCCGATGGGTGTAGCCCCTGAGCCCCCGGGTGATTCGAGTAGAGTCGCCCGGGGGTAGTATCGGACCCTCCGCGGGTAAGGCCGTAAGACTTGGTTTTTTGTCAACTGGATATTTTTAAGGGAAACGTGGTATTCCGTTCGCGGGAATTTTATTTAGAGCCGGCGAGCTCCTGGCGGAGCTGCAGACGGAGCGGGACCTCAAGCTAAAGGCTGAGGAGAGGTCCGCGACGTTGCAGGAAAAGGCGAACCAGGATGCCGTGGTGGTCGATCGGGCCATCCGAGAGCGCGACGAAGCGTGTTGGGAGGCCGAGGCATGCCGGGCGGATCTTGGAGTCGAGGTGGCCCAACGGCTGGATGCTGAGGAAGTTTCTGCTGGTCTGCGCGCCGATCTCGCCGAGGCACGGTGCTTCTTCAAGTCGAAGGTGATGAGTATGACCGCCTGTCTTCCACTGTCCTAGCGGTCTGTGATGACCTACGGGTGACGCAAGAGGAGGGGGCTGGTTCCCTCGTGGTCCGTGCTGCTGGTATCACGACGTGCGTGGGCCAGCTTGAGGAGAGCGCCTTTTGCCTCGGGATCACCCAGGCCTTCACTGTCGCCCATTCCCATTATGATCAGGAGATCAACCTGGGGGTGATGAGCCAAGGCTTCGCGCCTGTCTAAGAAGACGCTGAGTTAGATGAGATGGAGAAGGCGGTGGCTCCCCTTGCGCGGAACCTAGCGGACAAGCTGAAAGAAGAGGTTCTCCCTTCGCGGAAGTAGTTAATGGAATCGGTTTGATAAACACTTATTTATAACATGTGAACAAGTGCCAGTGCTTTTGTATCATGGAAATGGTTGCGTAAGTCTCGTTTTGTTTGTTTTGATCTTACCTTCTCTTTTTGCGATGAAAAAGATTTAGACAATCGACTCTTCCGTTTGTTAAGACCCACGTTTTAAATCGTGAGCTATCAATTTTAGCGTGAGGCTGTCCTGGGTGCTATTGGCGCTATAGCGAACGCTATAGCGGCGCTATGGCTCCGCTATAGCAGCAGCTAAATGCAGTAGCGTCAACTGACTGCTCACGCTATAGCGCCGCTATTTGCACGCTATAGCGCGCTATTTGTTTACAATTCCAGAAAACATAAAAATATGTCAATCACTCAATCCTCAATCACTCAATGTCTCAATCTGATAACTCATAACTCATAAGTCATAAGTGATAACTGATAACATCCACCATAATAATCATAAGAGCAAAGTAGCAGATAGCCAAATAGGCAACATAGCCACAAGAGGTTCATACATGCAAAGCCAAACAATCATAAAGGGATTAAACTTTAAAGTTTAAATGCATAAAGCCATAAACTCATGAAGTACACACTTTGCATTCCACATCCACAGCATAGGCAGAGCAATGATCTTGATCATTCAGCCTCAGAATCAGAATAGCGGCTGGTTAGCGGCGCTATGGCGCTAAACGCACTTAGCGGCGCTTTAGCGCGCAATAGTGGCAATAGCGCAAAAATGAGCAATTGCGTCGCGCTAGTTCCTGTGGGCCGCTATAGCGCTGCTATAGCGTCGAAATAACACGCTATTTTTCGTGGGTTAAGACCATAGGGCCTGAGGTTTTTCTTTTTAGGGGAAACTTGATTGTGCTGGTGAACAAAATTACCGTAGCTGTCTGGGCGTGAGTCTTTTGCGGTCTTACCAGTTTGTTCCGTCGAACCTTGCCCCTGGTCTTGATGCGAAGAGGAGGTCAAATGTAATATTTTCTCAAAAAGAAAAGAAAGGAGGTTCCCATACCTTTATCTGCCCCCGAGTGAGATCCGACCCCTTGCGGTTGCTGGGGTCGGATGTTACTAGAGACCGGAGCGAGGGAGGCGAACTTACGTTTGTATTTACTCGTACCCCTTACCTTAGGACTTTGATGATTGTTGCGTGACCGTGCGTTATGAGCTTGCTAATGGGGATGTTCAGACAGAATCTGATCCCGTTTGCTTCGCGACAAGGTCGGCGAAGCCCTCGGGTGGCATTCCGCTACTCCTTGGCCCGCCTTCCAACAGATTCCCCCTCAATGGGGTTTCTATGGGCTCGGCTAGAGGCTAGATTTGAACAAGAAGGTTGAGATGACCCTATTCACCTTAATGCGGGTCGGGCAAAGGCCGTTGAGGCTCATCTGTGTTTTCTCCCCTAGCTCTTGTTCGACGCAAGGCGGTCCCGGACCCTTCGCTAGTCAGCCATCGAACCTCGGTCTCTCGATCTTGGATCGAGTAGCTCGAGCCCCTGAGCCCTTGAGGGTCTGCTAGGGGTCGGCCGTGTTTTCGCGTGCTACCCCGTCCTCGGTTTTCGTGGCCAGAGGGGCTGAGTTGACGACACTTGCCTCGATGGCTCGAGTGTCGCGCTCAATGAGCTCGCTAACGGGTATGTTCGTGTGGAATCAGATCCATCATTCGCTGACGGGGTCGGCAGAGCCCTCATGTGGCATTCCACTACTTCTGAACCCACCTCGACGGAGATTCTGTAGGTCTGGCTCGAGGTTAGAATCGAACGAGAAAGGTCGAGATGTCCCTGTTCGCTTCTGAACGGGGTCGAGCAAGGCCACTGGGGCTCATTTCGATTTTTCTCCCCTGGCTCTATTTGACACGAGGCGGCCTCGAGCCCTTCGTGGGCCGGCCTTCGAACCCCGGTCAAGTGTCGCTCATATTGAATGAGGCGGCTACCGCTTCATGACGCGACACGAAGCGTTGAGATGCAAGGGTTTGCATATGCAATGTTTGAATGCATGAATTTAACATATAGTTTAATCGAGACAAAAGCGAGGGTCAGTAATGTTACCTTGGTGGTATGAGCCATGGGAAGCTCCTACCAGACATGTCCGTGCCAGGTTCAGGTCCGACGTTTGCGACGAGGCCAGCGTAACCTGCATAAGTATCATGATTTTTTGTTTCTGTCTCTCGGTGGCTTCTAAGCGATCTGTCAGCTTCCCCCCGAAGGGGGTTCTGTAGGTGGACCCCTCCAAACTCCTTTCAAGAAGGCGGGAGCTAAGGTTAGTAGTGTGAGGAATTGTGAACACGATTATGCTGGTGAACCAAAAAAATACCGTAGCCGTCGGGGGGTAGGGTCTGGTGGTTCGTCCAGTTGTACTCATCGTTGTATTCCCACATGCTGTGCTTTTGGTTTCCCAAATGTAAGGAGGGGTCGGGCTAAGAGGGTGTTTAAACAAACATGCACCCTCAGCAGCCCCCGAGCGATGTCCGTGTCCCTGCCGTTGCTGGGGTCAGAGGCCCAGTAAAGAATTTAATACTCAAAGTAAGTAAATAGGGGTACTTATCTTTCAACTGGTCGTTCGTTCGTTGTTTTGCCTAGGCCGCCCGATCGACCCAGGAGGCCCGTTGGACTCCCCCTAGAGGGAGGTTCCATCGTTGGGTTGTTCCATGGGCCTTTCGCCTTTCCTCCGCTACTGTGCCCCTTCTTTAAATAGGGAGGGGGAGTGGAGTTCTCGCCCCATTCCTAGCCAGCCTCTGAGCCGCCACCACTTCTCCTTCCTTTCCACCGAATGCGGTGGTTCCTGAGTAAGAGAGGGTGATGCGAGGGAGAGAACAACTCACAGGTCTGCTTGTGAATCCAGAGCACGATGTCGAGCTGGAGGTCGTCCCACGTAGATGAGACGGTGTGAGCCACCCTTGCTGTGGGCGCACCACCGCCACCGATGGAGGAGGGGCACTGGAGGGCGCTAAGCATTGTCAACCTTGCTGTCGTTCGTTGTGGCCTTCCTTCGACGGGAAGCGCCTCCTGTCCCAACGCTGTTGTTGGGGTTGGAGATGATGATGATGGCGTAGTCCCTGAATGGGGTGGAGGGGCACCGCATTCACCGGCACGGTGCTCGACGTTGCAGATGACGGTGCCTTCGAAGATCCCGCGGCGTGGTGGGATGTTGCCGATGGAGAGCGTGGTGCGGTGGCCGCAGTAGACGAACTAGCCCGTGTACATGCCTAGACGTTGCCGATGGAGAGCTTGGCACGACGACCATAGTAGTACATGTAGTAAAACTAAGCAAAGATTGTACTTGTATTGTCGATGTCGCTGTAGGATGTCAGATGTGCACGGGGGGTTGAGATATCTTCTTCAGGAAGGATGGACGCCGGTACCTGCAAATACTTCTTGATGTCATATGGGAGTTTCTAGCGGCCCCTTGCCTTTCTCCACATGTCTTATGGTTCCTTCCGAACGGGGAGCCCCCGGTCGGATGGCTCCAGTCGGCCCTTAGTGCGTTGGTCGGAGAAGAGTGGTGAGCAGGCTTCCCGCGAGCCCCGGTCGTAGGGTCGGAGTCGCGGGGTCAGAGGAGGAAGCAGCGTTTTAGGCCAAGCCTTCCGATTGGAGAGACTGCTTGGAGATGGCTGGTGCCTGAAGCGAGTGCTCCGGTCGGAGAGGTGGGCTGAAGAAGCTGATGAGCGGGCGCCTGTTCTTACGGGTAGACCTTCCGGTCGACGACTGGACTACCCTTCCAGCCTGCTGTGTTTTAGTTTTTTGGGCCGTCCTATGGAATATATGTTGTTTTCCTGGGCCGAGCCTGGGCGTGGAAGCCAGTCCTCGAGGGACCTCGGGTTTATGAACCCGATAGGAGCCCCCGAGCCCTCGGGCGATTTGAGCTCTCGCGAGTGTAGCCCCCGAGTCCCCGGGTGGTTCGGGCGGAACCGGCTGGGGGGTTCTTTGTGTGACGGCAAACAGCTTTTCAGCTTCCTCTTCTTGGAGAAGAGGTTTCGGTGCGCTCCGACCCTTCCCGTGGCCCAAGTTGTAAGAAACTAGGAGTACGGGTGAATTAATTCTGATCACGCTGGTGAGCAAAGAGGTTGTAGCCGCTAGGGCATGGGTCTCCCATAGTCCTACCAGTTGTACTCAGTGTCGTCCTTCTCCTCGGCGTCATCTGTGTTGGGGGTAGGTTCCTTCCCCTACCCCCCTTTGTTGAGGCCCCCGGACAAGTATTTGCGCATGAGGCCGCAATCCTTATATAGATGCTTGGCCGGGAAAGCATGGTTTGGGCATGGCCCCTCGAGCATTTTTTCAAAGTGGTTCGGAGTGCCCTCTGTGGGCTTCTGGCCACCTTTGCGGTCGGCAGCAGCCACGAGCAAGTTGTCGCGTCGTTGCTTCTTATTCTTTCTTTTGGCGGGACGGTTGGAGGCGCCTTCGTCGGCGTCCTCGTCCCGCCTTGCCTTGCCGTCGGGGTTGTCGAAGATGGCTCCGACCACCTCCTCTCCTAAGGCGTGGCTGGTGGCGATGTCTAGGAGTTCCTTGGTGGTCCGCGGGCCCCTGCGCCCTAGCTTGTGGACCAGGGATTCGCAGGTTGTCCCGAATAGGAAGGCTCCTATCATGTCAGCGTCGGCGACGTTAGGGAGCTCGTTGCACTGCCGGGAGAAGCGCCGGATGTACCCGCGGAGGGTTTCATCGGCCTTCTAGCAACAGTTCTTGAGGTCCCATGGGTTTCTAGGGCGTTTGTACGTGCCCTGGAAGTTCCCCACAAAGATCTCCATGAGATCCGCCCAACTTTGAATGGTGTTGGACGGTAGGTGCTCCAACCACGCTCGTGTCGAATCGGCCAAGAATAGCGGGAGATTGTGAATAATGAAATCGTCATCACTCGCACCACTGGCTTGATAGGCAAGCCGATAGTCTTCGAGCCAAAGCTCGGGGTTTGTTTCTCCAGAATATTTAGGGATATTGGTGGGCGGTCGGTACCTTGGTGGGAAAGCAGCGTTGAGGATGTGTCGGCCGAAGGCCTAAGGGCCTGGCAGGCCGGGGCTCAGGCTCTGGTCTTCGCTGCTGTCGTAGCGTCCGCCGTGTCGGGGACGATAGCCGCGGCAGGCTCCTTCCCTTCCGTCGCCGTGGGTGCGCCTGCGGGCGTCGATGGTGTTGCGCACATCGCGGTTGTGGCCGAGACGTTGATGTACTGGGACAGCGGAGTGCTGCCTGCCGCCTGGCGGTGTTTGGTGAACGAACACATCCTTGGCGGGGCATACCGAGGGCGTGCGCTGGCTGGCGTCGGACTCACGTCGCTGAGACAACGATCTTTCCGCCTACTACGTCGCTGCGCGCTCGAGCAACGTGCGAATCTCTCGGTGGTCCCGGCGATCCTCGGACGTCGCGGCCTCTGGGAGGCCGTGAAGCAAGGCCGTCGTGGCGGCGATGTTCTGGCTTGCCCGAGCGAAGTGAGGGAGAGTCCCATCGTCGGTGAGGATCCTCTAGTGCACATCACAGGCCGCGGCGCGTGCGTGCCCACCGTCTCCGCAACGCTTGATTTCCTCATCGATCTTCCGGTACTCCCGGACAAGCTGTTGTCCGGCGTCATCGATCTCCAGCTTTTGCGCTCTTAGCTGCTCCATCCTTATGTGAGATGGAGCCACCGCCTCCCCCTCGGTCCTAGCGTCGAGGTTGCCTGTTGGGGTTGCCTCCTCTTTGGAGACGCTTTGGACGTGCCCCTCGGGGGTTTGCGTCATGAAGCATTCCCAGGAAGGGTGATGGCTCCCCCTACTGGAGTCAGAGCTGGAGGACGACTCTAGTTCCTCCGTGAGGAGCCCGTGGAGTGTCTCAGGATCATGTTCAATTGCCCCCATGAACTCGCTGTCCATAGGCGGTTGGACCATGCGTAGTGCCAGATGGTGGCCAGCGGTTGCCGCAGCGTTGCGGAGGCCGAACGGCAACGCCGTCGAGGCGCGCCGTGTGGAGCATTTTGAAGAGAGGGTGATGTGGCGTGGGGCCTCCCCTGGATGACTGGGGCCCAAGGGAGACGCCAGGCTGGCCCTCAAGCCTCCGGTAGCTGAAGTTGACGGGAGGGAGAGACTGGACGGCCGTGTGGGTCAGTGCCGGCTCTCCACCTAGTGTGACGATGAAATCCAAGTCACCGAAACGCACGTGTGTGCCCAGGACCCAGCTGATTGCGTGGTTAGCCATCCGAGGCCTGATTTGGAACGCGCAAAGACCCCTACCTGGCGCGCCAACTGTCGATGTTTCGAATAAGCACCGATGAGTAAATTTATAGTTATACGCGTTAGGCCCAGATGGTGCGCTAATGGACACAAGATCTATACTAGTTCGGGCTGAATGTCCCTATGTTTAGTCTGTTGCTGCTCATGTTATTAGCACCGAAAATGGTTCGTAGTAGGGGGTACAAACGGTCGAGAGAGGGACTGGTCCCAGATCTCTGATGGAAGGGTCGAAAGGATGTCAAGAGCCTAATAGCAGCTTGACTATGTGTGATGTGTGTTGTTCGTCAAGAGTCGGTCCCCTCGTTGAAGGAAGTACATCCCCTTTTATAGATGAAGGGGACGACTTTACAAGTGAGAGGGCTAGGGTGCGTACGCTACCTAGCCTTGTTGTTCACGTCTACCAAGCCTTGTTGTCCATTCCGATGGGTGCGAAAGGATGATAAGCGCCTATAATACTGTCGATGCTACTGTAGAATGTCAGGATGGCTATAGAGCACTATTTCGTGCAGGGTATGGTCCCTGGTACAGTGGTTTTGACTTGTGAGCCATGCCTTGCCTTTCTCCGCATGTCTTCTGGTTCCCTCCGAACGGGGAGCCCCCGGTCGAATGGCTCCAGTCGGCCCTCAGTGCGCCGGTCGGAGAAGAGCGGTGAGCAGGCTTCCCCGAGCCCTAGTCGCGGGGTCGGAGCAGGAAGCAGTGCTGTGGGCAAAGCCTTTTGATCGGAGGGGGCGTCCGTAAGCTAAAGCGAATACTCCGATCTAGTGGACCCGAGGGGCCATGAAGCGGGTGCCGCTCCCTTGGGACCATATCATGGTGATAGCATATCCGTCATTTGTGGAGGACGCGAGTCTTTTTCTAGACCGTAGTGGTTGTCGTATGTCTACGTCGGGTTCCGTGCCCGAGGGCCGAAGGCGGCGCCCACAACTCTGTAGGGCGAAGAGCACGCGCCCACAACACTATTTAGTCTCTGCTACGCCTGGAAGGGTCTAAAGCACCCATCCCATCGTTCCCTGACAGTACTTTTCCTGTCGGGGTGCAGGGTATGGTCTTTGAAGTCGCGGTTGACCCGAACGTCTTGTCCTACCCTGTACCTATCATCATGAGGGAACGGGGTGCAGTTGTCAGGCGAAGCGGAGCCAGCTCTCTGACATCGGGCGAGGCGAGGTCTGCCCTCAGCCGTCGGATGAGGTGGAGCCTGGCCTTTATCCGTTGGGCGAGGCCGAGCCCTGCCCTCAGGGGTCGGGCAAAGCGGAGTCTATCCCTCGGGGGTCGGGCGACGCGGAGTCCATCCCGCGGGGGTCAGGTGAGACCGAGCCCGTCCCTCGGGGGTCGGGTGAGGCGGAGTCAATCCCTAAGCTCTCGGGCGAGGCGGAGACTAGCCCTTAGCCCTTGGGCGAGGTGGAGTTGGCCCAAAGGCGTCGGGCGAGGCAGAACCAAACTCCCGTCATTCGGGCAAGGAACGTAGCGGCGCCCTTGTCTGTCCAAAAGTTTTTAATGTTCGATGGTTATTAGTTTCAGGAGAGGCTGTGGTTAAGGTCATTTTTCTTTTAGCACCGGCGTGTCTTTAACTTTTCAAACCAGTGTACTCGCCCCCCTTTTTTCTCTTCTGCAAGATAATGATATGCAGTATGCCTACAAGCTCGAGAAAAAAAAGAATACTCTCCTTAAAAAAAATTATGCACATATCATTTACATGCTCACATAGTTTAGTTTCTCAGTGCTATGGTCAAATTGGTCTTGATGTGCACAAGAAGCATGTAGTAAGCAGGGGAGATCGCGTATGTTGACCAGAGAGCATGGGATAGAAAAGAGTCTGGGATAGATAAGCTTGAAGCTGCGTACAATGCCCCTTCAGGGATTTGTTTGTTTAGATTCAGGACAACTTGGACAGGCTGATCTCAATCTCACACTGAACAACTTGGACAGGCCCCCTTTCCAAAGAGGTTTATGTCATAGAACTCGACAAAGCTGATAATGCACTGGGAACCACAAAATTTAACAGCTTGGCTTCACTGTGAGTGCTTAATCTTTTTATTGGTTGGCCAATTATATATAAATTCATTGCCATCTGAAATACTTCCTTCACCTGGACATGATATAGCAAAATTGTATTTAAAATGATGTCAATGGTCATTTCATACTGATTTTTTTCTTGAGCTGTAATTTTTTCTTAGTTTGTGTGTGCATAATATGTTGTGAACAAATATAGTAACACGGAGGAAGTAATAATAAATAATATATTTATCAACAAAGCAGGAATGGAAGGGCTAGCGCCCAGACGTCCGTCCGCACGATGCTCCCACACAGTGACGAAGCCAGGGGTGGGGCTAGGGGGGCTCTAGCCCCCCCTACCGATCTTGGGCATGTGGAGCCCCTCTAAGCCCTCCCTTAAAATTTTATGCATATATGTATTAGGTAGGAGGGGCTAAGGTTAAGAAAAGATAAAAAAACCTCTATTCTTTTGTTTAGCCCCTCCTAAATTTTTTTCTGGCTTCGTCACTGCTCCCACACCAGCACCTGCATCGCATCCCACGACCCTATGCCCCACATCGCATCCCACGTCAAACGCAGCACCCTCGATGACCCCTACCCCAACGCCAATGCCGAGGCGAGATAGAGGGAAGGGAAGGGAAGGGAAGGGAGGGGAGGGGAGGGGAGGGGAGGGAGAGAAGAGGAGAGGGTGAGGCGCGTCGCACGAGGTAGGAGCCAAAGCCCTACCTAGGTCGCGGTCCGCCAGCCACCGGAGCCATTGCAATATATGCAATACCTGATCTACTTTTGAAACATTAAGATGAAACATTGCAATATATGCCTGTAGATAGATGAAACACTTGAAACATGCATATGAAACACTTGTAAAAACACCTGAAAACTCATGAAAAGCCATTCAAATATGCAACATTCAGATAAAATACTTGCAATATATGTGTGGAACATATGTAACATCCAAACAAACACACTTGCAACATGTATGAAAAAACAAATGAAATATTTGGAACATAAACTTGCAACATATGTGTATAACTATTGCAACATGGGCAACATCCGGATCTACTTTTGCAACATCCAGATAAAACACATAACATCCAAATAAAATATCTGGAACACTTGAAACATACGCTTTCAGCGCAATGTGACCTCGCAGCATGGATGATGGAATCGAGGCTTGTTGTTGCGGTCAGCGGCGGCTCCATGAGCTCGCCGGTGCGGCAACGGCACGGGAAACTCACCAATGGGACGGCGTCACGCGAAGCTCCTCTATTGGCCACGGGAACGGCGGCGTCGGCAGCACCTCGACACGATGGGGGACAGGGCACGGCGCACAACGACGAGGATGGGGCGTAGGGGCGGGGACGATGCACGGTGCGACGCGGGATGGGGGTACCGCACGGTGGCGAGGCGGCTTGGGACGAGCAGACGACGCGTCTCACTGCGACGAGCGAAGCGAGTCGAGGGAGTTGGAGATTTCTTGGCTGTCGTAGTATAGAAATGGAGGAGATACAATACATGGAGCAGGCCCGTCGTTGGCTGTTGGGCCGATCGCCGCATAGGCCTAGGTACGGGGCATTCGGACGAGCGTGCCTGGACGAACGCCCTCACTACAGAGTATTATCCAAGAAGGAAGGCGAGGTAGTCTAAAGTAGGAGGGAGACCAGGAAGTATAGCCGAGGGGGATTTGGCTGGCCCATGTGGGCATAGATAGCCCGATGGGCCGACTCAAGAACAATTTATGGGCCACCATGCGCGAGTTCTTCGATCGCGACGATGAGGCGTGACTCGTGACTCATGAGGGAATGCATTGCAAATGTGGACGCTGGGGTAAGGCCGGCTTAGCTGCAGCTTGCAAAGCAAACGCGATGACGCAACAAGAATGTAAAGTACGTACTCCACAACACAGATGCACGGTAAGTTTGTACGGAGTAAAGATGGCAGCGGGTCAGGCTTGGACCTGAAACCCGCGGGTTTCAGACCCAGTGGGGGTGGGTGCGGGTGCAGTTTTTGCCCCATGGGTTTGCGGGTTCGGGTACCCGAAACGGGGCGGGGCGAGTGCGGGTTTGAGGTCTCCCCCGCGGGTACCCATCGGGGACCCGAAAGTGTGCATGAGGAATCAGGATTAAAAAAGCCCATCAAGTGGTGGCCCATTTACATGTTGACGTATATATACAAGTGAATCTCCTCGACTCCTAGTCTCGCCTCCAGTAGTCGAGTCGTCGATCATCGTCTCGTCTCGGCCCTTCACATTCTGCTGCTCTCTACGCACTCTCGTAGGTTTAGGGTTTTATCTCAGCAGCGCCGCAGCCGCTGTCCATGACTCCGTCGGACGCCGGACGTCGGACGCGCCAAGCTGTCTCTGCTCCACCGTCCGTCCGTTCGTGCCGTACCACGCCGCACAGGGTCACGGATCCACGGTGAGAGAGACGATTTGACTGCCACTGGTCTATGTATCTGTTCGTCATTTGTCAATAGTCGATAATGAATTAATGATGTATTTTCTTCTAGGAAGGGGCAATGGCTACGCAAGGTACCAGTGGATCTGGTGCTGTTACCCGTGCACGTGCGACTGCCTTGATAGGAATAGGTGACTCGGCTGCACCTCCATCTGATTCGGCTACAGTAGCAGGTCCAGGTGGACCAGCAGGTACTGAAGATGTGATACAGATAGATGATGATGTTCATGTTGGTAGTAAGAGAAAGTTAAAATCTGAAGTTTGGTTAGAGTTTGATAGGATTGAGGTAAATGGGGTTTGGAAAGCTAAATGCCAATGGTGCAAGAAATTGTTATCAGGAGAGACAAGAAATGGTACAAACAGTTTGAAAAAACATCTTCAAATTTGTGACAATAGATCTTGTAGAAAAGGTCTACAACAGTCCACTCTTAAGTTAACTCCAAACCAGCAAGATGGGACTGTCACTATTGAAAATATGTCTTTGATCAAGATGTTGCTAGGAAGGAACTTGCCCTTATGATTATTGTCCATGAGTACCCTCTTTCTATGGTTGACCATGTTGGATTTAAAAAGTTTTGTGCTGCGTTACAACCACTGTTCAAAGTAGTGTCTAGAAACACAATCAGGAAGGACATTTTCACAATGTATGAATTACAGAAAGAGAATATGGTGAAGTACTTTAGAAAATTGAGTTCCCGTGTTGCTGTTACTACTGATCTGTGGACTGCAAACCATCAGAAAAAGGGCTACATGGCTGTGACAGCACATTTTCTTGATGATGACTGGAAGTTGAAAAGCTTCCTTATTAGGTAATATTGTATTAATCAAGTTTGTGTTCATAAATGGCTGCCTTGTTTTTCATGTGTTCCTCATTATGTTGTATTTTTTTTGTAGGTTCATTTATGTTCCAGCCCCACATACAGCAGAAGTCATCACTGATGTTCTTCATGAAGTCCTGCTAGATTGGCACATTGAGAGAAATTTGTCCACCATTACTCTTGATAATTGCAGCGTCAATGACAACCTTGTCAAGCAAATGATTGGAACTACTAATGATGATCTTGCAAAGAACATGGCTGTCATGCAAGGCAAGTTGCCACTCTCTTCTTGTATGTTGAATGGTCAATTAGTTCATATGCGTTGTGCTGCCCACATATTAAATTTAATTGTGAAAGATGGAATGAGTGTCATGGAGAAGGGGATTGACAGTATACGTGACAGTGTTGGATTTTGGTCAGCCACTCCTAAAAGACATGAAAAATTTGAGAAAATGGCAGTGCAAATGAAAGGCAAATATGAAAAAAGAATAGCTCTTGATTGCAAAACTAGATGGAATTCCACATATACTATGCTTAGCAATGCACTTTTGTATCAAGATGTTTTTGAACGCTTGGCTTCCAAAGCTCCATGTGTTCCAAAAGCAGAAGATTGGAAGTTTGCTAGGGTTGTTTGTGATAGATTAAAGATGTTTTATGATGTAACAGAGTTACTATTAGGCACTAAATATGTCACAGCCAACCTTTTCTTTCCTAAGATCACAAACATTTATTTGACTATTAGGAAGTGGACAAATAGTGGTATACCCAAGGTAGAAGAAATGTCTACTAGAATGAAAGCAAAGTTCAACAAATATTGGTCAGATGTCCATGGTTTAATGGCTGCTGCGGCTGTCCTAGATCCCAGGTACAAATTACAGCTGTTGAGTGCTCTTTTTAATAAAATACATGGCAATGAAAGTACAGCAAAGGATGTTGTTCAGAAAGTGAAGGATATGCTATGCAATTTGGTATTGGAATACCAAGATCCAATGGAGGATGTTGCCACAACCGATGGTACTCAAACTAGGCTAAGAAGTACTCAAACCATGGATGGTGAAGATTGGATTGACGCTTTTGATGATTACATATCAAAGCAACCAACAGTGACCTCCACTTATGTACGCACAGAGTTGGATTTGTACTTGGAGGAGCCATTGCTGCCTAGGACACAAGAGCTGGATATCATAATGTGGTGGCAACATGCTGGACTCAAATATCCTACTTTGCGAAAAATTGCACGTGATGTCCTTGCTATTCCAGTGACAACAGTGGCATTTGAATCAGTCTTCAGTACTAGTGGGAGAATAATCAGTCCACATCGCAGTAGGCTTGCACCATCAATGGTAGAAGCACTTATGTGTATGCAAGCTTTGTCTCGTGCCGACATGATAGGTAAATGATCTGTGATCTATTGCATAATTGCAAGTGAACATGTTTATTTCTTGTAAGTACTAATATCTAATTTATAAACACTTTGGCACTGCAGGGTCTCAGTCTTGTTTTGTTAGTGCTTTGATGACTTGTCTTGATGAAGAAGAGGAAGAAATGGTATTCCTATTATTTTTCCATATTCCAGTTGTGATGAATCGATGATTTAGTTCTATATAATATATAGTATATATACTGATCTATTCTCTGTATCTTTACTTTGCAGGATGTACCAGCTTCCACAGTTATTGATGAATGATGATGATTGACGATGATGGCATGAAATGAAGATAAAGGCCTTCTGAAAATTCTTATTTATATAATAGTATATTAATAGTCCTATTCTCGTTTTTAAGTTTCAAGAAACTCTAGTACTCTACTGGTAGTCTGGTACTGCAGCATGCACGTGCACTTGCCTTGGGCCATTGGCCTTGGATTGTTTTAAATTTTTAATTGTTCATGGACAACGGAATGACCTTGAGTGCATGTTAATTATCTCCAATTCAGACGTAATTGTGCATGTGCTTGACCATGGGTGCTTGTTATCTTCATTTCAGACGTTCAGTACTTCATATGCGGCACAATTGTTGTAAAGTTCGCGGGTTTTGGGGACCCGCCGGGTTCGGGGCCGGGGGCAGATCTTCACCCGTCATAGGTTTCGGGTCAGGTTCGGGTAGTGTTGTCGGGTCTCGGGTGCGGGTCCGCGGACTATCGACCCGACCCGAACCCGACCCGTTGCCATCTTTAGTACGGAGCAAAATTCACCGCCGGTCGTGTTATTCAGATCCTTAAACTTTCAAGGTTATCACCACAGATCCCTAAACTTGGCTGGTGATGTCATCTCGGTCTTTGAATTTTCAAGATGATCACCGCAAGTCCTTAAACTTGGCAAGCGGTGTCATCCGTGTCCAAATCTAATAATATTAAAAGTTACATATAGTATTACAAGTTTCTCTATTAAAAGTTACCTACTATTATTAAAACTTTTTTCACAAAAAAAAAGTTTTAATAATACTATTATAGAAGTAACTTTTCTTCGTTATTTATACTATAACATTATTATTAAAAGTTTTAATACTATAATATTATTATTAAAAGTTTTAATACTATAATACTACTATTAAAAGTATTATAGTATTATAGTATTAATAATAGAGAAAAGTTATTTCTATAATACTACTATTAAAACTTTTAAAATAATACTAAATTAGAAGTAACTTTTAATAGAAAAAACTTTTAATACTATAGGAATTTTAATATTATTTTAATACTATTAATGATACATAAATATTAATTTAATTTTGATATTTTTTATTTTAGTTTAAACCTAATATATTTGTTGTTATAAATTATTTTAATACTTTAAGTTATTTTTTGTTGATGTAAATTGTTTATATAATTTATATTTTCATGATAAATATTATATAAATAATGATTGATTAATTGATACATGTTGGAGGATCCACGTCTAACGTACCGTCATCGTGCCACATCGGCTTATAGAGTTGGTTAGACCATATTTGGACAGGGATGATACTGCTTGCCAAGTTTTGGGACCTACAGTGATCACCTTGAAAGTTCAGGGATTGAGATGACACCGCCGGCTAAGTTTAGTGATCTGCGGTGATCACCTTGAAAGTTCAGGGACCTGAACGACATCGTCTGTCAAGTTTATATGGACCTATAGATATTACTTTAGAAGTTCACCGCCGACCAAGTGAAAGGACTGAATTTTGCTCTTTGGACGGCATAGACGGCTTCGCGAGAATGGATTGATCGATCGAGCACATTATATTGAGTCCACCCCACGTACAACTAACGCATCCATCCATCAGCATTCAGCAATATGCATGATCGATGCGGGCGTTGCACGTCTCGTCTAGCTCTTCGCGGCCTCCTTCTAATCCGTTAATTAGTTGGCGGGCGCTTCGCTCGCGACGGTGGCAGCGGTCTGTTCGTCGTCGGTGGTCTTCTCCTCCGCCTTGTGCTCATCGACCGCCGGTTTGGCCTCCACGGGTACCGTGGTGTTCTGCATCTGCCCAGCGGATTCCCCTGCAAAATTAACCGCATACGTAACCAACATACACAGGCCGGGTCAGTTTCACTTTGTAATCAGAAATTGAAATGGTGCATGGACAAGGAAAATTCTTATCGATCTGGTCCGTAATAAATCGTACCCACCATCCACATTTGTGGGAGCAGGCGACGTGGCCTTGTGCTCCTCCTCCTCTTCGACGTTTTTGCTCTCAACCGTCTTCTCCTCCCCGTCGTCTTTGAGTTTGAGTTCGAGTGGTGCTAACTCCTTGGCCTGTTCCTCAACCTCGGGGGCATCCTCCACAGGTGCCTCGTCGGCCATGGTGGATTCAGGAAGCAGATCCTCCTCCACCACTGGCTCAGCCGCCGCGGCTTCGATCGCCATGGCGGCGGCGGCAGGACTAGGAGCAGAAGCGACGTCATCCTTATTGTCCACCACCGCCTCCTCTTTCTTGACCTCCACGACGACGGCAGCGGTAGGAGCAGAAGCGACGTCGTCAGCGGCGACATCCTTATTAAGGACCACCACCTCCTCCTCCTCTTTCTTGGCCTCCACGGCGACGGCTGCGGCAGCGGGCTTCTCGAGGGACATCAGCACGATGGTGTCTGCCTTCGAGTCGACAGAGAGAGGCTTCTCGGCGTCGTCGGCGGACGTCACCTCGCCGTCGGCGTCCGCCTTGGGCTCGCCGGCTACTACCACCGCATCCTTCATGACGTCGTTGACGGCGACGCCGCCGGTGTTGCCGGAGGACGACGACGACGAGGTGGAGGAGGTGTGGCTTGCGCCGGTGGAGACGACGGAGGACTTCCTCCGGAGGAGCTTGCTGCCGCCGCCGGCGCTGGTGTTGCCGGTGGCCACGGCCTCCTTGGAGCCACCGCAACCCATGGGCGGCCGGCGCTGGCGACGCCGACGCTGGCGCGACGGAGGAAGAGAGCGAGCGAGAGAGAGAGAGACGGTGGACAGGGAACGGACGGAGGAGAGGAATCGTCGCGTTGGGCGTGCTTGAAGGATCGGAGGCGAAGAGACGCCGAGGGGGCACGCCCGTTTTTATAGACAAGGACAAGGACGGAAGGACACGACCTGACGTGCTCGCACTTATGCAACGCGACTGCACGCTCGCATTCACATGCGAGGAAAAGTCAACGACCCTGACGAGTGGGCAAACACAACAACGGGCATAAAAGTTTGGAAAGCCATGGATACGCGAGGTTGGCACTTGGCAAATTGTCGGTTGCCAACACATCGTTCGTTGCATGACGTGCCGCCCAGTTTTCTCCCTCAGATACTCCGTCTGCCGGCCAGCCGGCCGCCGGCCGCCGGAATGCAGTTTGTTTTGGTTTTGCCAGCCACTAACTCGTCGTTTGGTGGGCTTCATTTAGTCACCCGTGAACTTCGTCCGCCGGCAACAGGCCAGCCGATTTTGGAGCTACATATGTAGACAATGCCAATCTGTACCGCCATAGTAGCATCATAGGGAAGATTTTATACTAGTAAACAACAACCATTCGTCACCAAATCTTATCTTAAATGACCTAATTGACGAGGACCATAAAAACTCTTCATAGTTTCTGTTCGTATTGTGAAAAGAACAAGGGGAGGAGGTTCCTTCTCATGCAAGGAGAATAATGAAGGATCAAGGTTATGATCTCCTGGTTACTGGGCTTTCTCCTTGATCAAAGCATATATCAGCTAGCGAGCCTCATCCAGGACTCGCTGGTAACTTCCCAGGAGCCTCGAATGATCTCCTCGTGTCGGCTCCTTGCTCAGACAAACCACTCTATAGCTCTATACCAAGTTAAAATTGCGCTGCTCTATTTCTATACACTCCAGTAATTATCACCCTAAGTCCTAAGATGCATGCAAGTTCATCTGACTAATGTGACAATCATGACGTGACAGTAGTTTCACTCTAACAAAGTAACCCAGGTTCAGGAACTCAGCGGCTCCAAGAGAGATCAGCAATGGCCGCCCAGGTGCTTCATCTAAAAATTCACCATCCTCATAGGGGCAGAAGGTAACCGAGCGAAATGCCAACAACTGCCATGTAGATGACGAAAAGCAGGGGGAAACCGGTGCTAGACTGACTCCGTGCAGCGCTCGCCCTTTTCAAGAATACCTATTTAAGAGAACCATTTACAATCAGTTAGAGACGAACGCTGGAAACAGTACACTTGCAAAGAAAACAGTCCACAAGTGATAAGCTATTGTAGCATGCTACTGAGTACTGACTCGAGTTGTCAAACAATATACAGGAAGCAACCAGGGGTGGACTCCCAGCAGCTGTAGGAAGATGAGGGGAAGGAGCCCCTCCTAACATTTTTATGGATCCACCCCTATAAGTAACCGGAGATCATAAAGCACGATAAAAGAAATTTAGATATGCATTTCAGACTCATGGTTGTGAACATTGATACGGTGATACTCCAAAAGCATATGGATACTTGGGGGGGGCAAAGTGTTTAAAGTTGTAAATTAGAAAATTAAAGAAACATTTAGCCTAATGCAAGAAAAAAACTATGTATGGGTATCAGTCAACCCTGCAGTTGAGAGCCTATTAGTCTGGTCAGATGCTACCCTTCACCATTCAATACATAGAACAAGGTGTTAACATGCCAAGAGTAGCCATTATTTGGGAATGTAAGTTGGGACCACTGTTCCAAGTTATTAGATGAGAGAAATGGGACTGATGTTTGGTTGTTAAGAAGTTATTAGAATAAGAGTTGCTTTTATCTGGTGCAAACAGAACAACGTCCCAGCACGGTAAGTCGGCTCTCGGTCTCAGATATGGCAAGCTGGAAGACTATGCCACATATCTTATGGATCTATTTGACAGAATTCTGCCCCCAGTTGACTGTCACATAACTTCAAATGGGCATAGGGATGAAAAGCATGGCAGCTCTTCGCCAAATTCAAACACATGTGCTGTGCATGGAAAGCTTATATTTGTCGTTTAACAGCTTCAGTTATCATGAAAATGGACACATGATTAAGTTACTGCAAAATGGTTTATGAAGGTCTTTATCAACACAATAAAATTTTACCATCTCTTTCTGCAATTTATCCCGCTCTTGGATGGCAGTTCTGTTTGCTTCCCTCAATTTTACAATCAAAGTTTTAGCCTACAAAAGAGGATGATGCAACAATGTAGCATTTCAGAAAAGGAACATCTTAAGATATTCAAAATTCAAACGATCAAACACAAATATTTGGCACTATATATTTCTTACCTCTTCAAGTTTTACTTCAAGATTGTTAAGTTTCATCTGTAAATTTTGAACATCTTTGGTTACCTGCTAAAGGGGTAATATATAGAATTAAATACATCAGAAGTTAAGAACTGATGATTGGTAACCAAGTGCCTGTATTTAATATTCATCACCAAGACAAACTGACAAAATATAGTAATGGATTGTTAATAAGCTAAACAGATGTAGCAGAACATGAACAATACTTGAAAAATAAGCCTACCTGAGGTATATGAACATTATCAGCATTGGTAGATTCTTTATCACTTAACGATGGAACTTCACTTGGAGCAGGAGTATATTCCAGCGGTGGAGATTCTTTCAGATCTACACTTGCTTCTGTTGAAGAAAACTGAGTTTCTATAGAGGCAACAGAGGTTTCTTGCAAATTGGAAGCAGATCCCGACAAAGTAAATGAAGCTTGTTTGGGTGGGACTAGAAAATCTTGCAGGATAGTAGGGCATTCGTTTACAGGTGAGGAATTTTCATTGAAAGTAGCAGTTCCACTTAAAGAAGGAAAGCTTGCTTTCAGAGAATTACGAACTTCATTCACCACATTAGGTGCTTCATTCACATTATCCAGTGTCTGCTCTGTCACAGAAATCCCAGCTGTTTCCTTGGCATGGGGAACTCCATTGATGAGCTGCTCTACTTGAGACTCTGTTATGCTGACAGTGACAACTTTCAACTTCTTCTCCTCAATATATTGACCAGTTTCTTTGGAGAACTACAATGAAGATTGAGTCAAAGTAAAATAGAGACAAAGATGCAAAGAAACATCACATAAGCTAAGCATAACTTGGTGCATATACTTACAAAAGCAGGAACAATGCCCTCATCAGCTGTACCAAACGGAACAACTGTGGTCTGAACAAGAAACTTGTCTTTTGATTGCAAATCAAGTGGAGCATTCTTTAGCGCTTGCATAGTAACTACATTTTATTTAAACAACAACATTAAATAAAATGACAAAAAAGGAAGTAAATTGCACTCTGAAGAAAAACAAAATCCACCATGGCATCTAGGAAACGATGCCATCTAGCTTCCACAATACTCTACAGCAATGAATTCTGAGTATGCCAAAGCACCAATTTCACCAGTAGCCAGTAAAGACAACGTTTACCTGTAAAATCACGTGATGCCAATGGAAGAATAACTCCTACATTTGGTCGAACACAATATTTTTTTGGATAAGTTGTTTTAACCTGTTACATATTCAAATATCCAAGTCACCAGAACAGAAATTGGTATAAATGCGAATGTATGAAAACATTAGGCCTTATATTGTTTCATCCAAAGAAAAAATAGATAGCATAGTGTGCATCAAATGATCATTGATCAAACATTACCCTATAACAACAGTATGAGAAAAATCTTAACTCCATAGCACAAAATAACCATAATACATAACATAAGATTGGAGACCAACCTTGAATGCGACATATTGATCTGACTTATTAACAAGATGGATACAACATGAACTCTGTTTCTTCACCTCAACTGATAATAAGTGAAAGTCAGATAAATATTCATTTACAGGTGGTAGAATAAATAATAATATGAAATTACGATCTTAGACTATACTCCCTCCGTCCCAGTATATAAGGCGTAACCACCTTCGGTTCAAAGACCAAGAACGCATTTAATTCTCTCTCTCAACACTGCATCGATGTATGTGTGTTTAGAGAGAGCACGCCTTATATTATGGGACATGAATAAAAAGTGGTTACGCCTTATATATTGGGACAGAGGGAGTAATAAAAAGCCTAGTTAACATTCACTAACCTACAGATGGTAGAATCAATAACAATAGAAAATTATGATGATAGACTATGATATCCTAGTTAACATTAACAAACCTCTGAAGAATAGCATGTTATTCATAAAAAAGGAAAGAATAGCATGTTAACAGAAAATTACTAAACAGTCATGAAAACTGGAGCTTATGACTTGCTATGCTAACTCCAGCTTCATTCAATTTACCAATCTAAGATACTGATTTTGGTATTATTCAAATCTTATGGAAACACATATGATATTCTTTGATCAAATAATTTGCTTCACAGGCGGATAAGAGTAAATCAGCATGATTTGTCAAGCGCGGACCAAAATCATTTGACAGTATTTAGATTATGAGTAGGTTCAGATCATACAAAATGGCAAAACCAACCAACCAGGGTTACAGTACAGTTTTACTGTGATGGTTGGTCATTGTGACAATTTTCAACCTAAATAATTAAAAGCCCGTACTAATAGTATCACTGCAGATACCAGTACACAATAGCAAAACTGTTCAACATATGCAGCCATAGCTGGAGATAACAGTTTCACTGTAACCAATAACCAACTCCTTCACTCCTGTTTCTGTAAGCAAGGATAATACGCGGCAATAGTAGATTGATTATGAGAGTACAGAGTACGTGATTGTATAGGCAAGGATGCTCTAGGGTTTTTGTTTATAGAAATGGCACCGACCAGGGAGATCCTTACCTATGCAGCTATGCCTATTAGTTAAAACTAATATATATATGCAGCATGGGCCTATGGCTGGCGCATGGCCGATGGCCCAACCAGATTAGTCATCTAACAGTTTCATTGTCAATTCACTTTTGGCAACTCAGTATGTTGCCACAGTACATAACCAAAATTTACACTAGAATCTCGATCTCCAGTTTAAACAGATTCCAATTATTCTATTTCTCAATTTTGGTCATAAGAACCCCCACAGTTCCTGTTCAGCTTCACAATGCATATGAAACTTTTTGTTTCTTTAGCTAAGCTCATCCAATTGTATTCCAATACACGACTACAACCAGCCTTTAGCTCTTGTCCTAACTACCTGTTGTAGGGTCGAGATGGCGACTAGAGGGAGGTGAATAGTCGTTTCTAAATTTAATCGCGCCGGCTAACCGAAACAAGTGCGGAATTAAAACTATCGGTCTAGCCAAGACTACACCCCTCTATCTATGTTCTCTAGCACCTTGCAAAGATCCTAATTAAGCAACAAATGTGCCAGAGTAGCTAGAGCTCACCTAAGTAGCTAGAGCTCACCTAACCAATTCTAGGAGCAAGGTCACACAAATCTATGCCACTAGTATTTCAAGCAATGAGAGAGCTCCTACACATGCTAGTAAGCAAAAGCTCAAAGCCAACTAAGCTCACTAGCAATGCTCAATAACAAGGCAACCAATGTCAAATTATAGAGCGCAAATACTTAGCTACACAAACTAAGCAATGTGACTAACAAGGTTACACAAACCAAATTAGTCACGCAAAGGAGCTACTTCTATGCTACACAAGCAAGAAGATAATTAGTGAGCTATACAAGCAAACTAATTACAAGAGCAACTACACAAGCACAATGTATATAAAAGTAATTACAAGCTTGTGTAACGAGGATGCAAACCAACGGGAAGAATAAAGTTGACACGGTAATTTTTCTCCCAATGTTCACGTGCTTGCCAACACGCTAGTCCCCGTTGTGTCGACTGCTCACTTGGTGGTTCGGCGGCTAATTGGCATCACCCGCCAAGCCCGCACGTCGGGCACCGCAAGAACCTACCCCGAAAGTGAGGGTAGCTCAATAACACGTTTTACTAGAGTTGCTCTTCGCGGCTCCTGCGGGGCGAGCACAATGTCCCTCACAAAGCTCTTCTCCGGAGCACCGCACAAGCTTCTTGCGGGCTTCGACGGAGACCACCACCAAGCCGTCTAGGAGGTGGCAATTGTAACAACCCGGGTTTTTGGAGAAGCCAAAAATACGAACTTTTTAAAATTTTTCCTTCAATATGTGAAGCATGTACATGCTAGGTCAAACTAAGAACAATTTATAAATAAATTGTTGCATACATATAGAATTACTTGTAGGAGTTTGCCGAAATTCTTTTGTTTGTTTAGTGTTTTGTGTTGGATAGCACAAGTTCGTAGCAAATCCTTTTGATCCCTTCTAGAATATCTTATGAATCCCTTTTCCTCTCTCTCAATTCGTCTCTTTAGTTTCGAATCCCTTAATCTAATTCATAAAGTCAATCGACCTTCCTTGTAAATCAATGCCCGTGAATTGCCAACCCTCGACATGGACCCCACTAGGAGCTGTACATGTTGGCAACACATGTATACCAATTTAGGAGCTCTTGGAAGTAAATATAATAGAGGAATAAATAGATAAGGAATTAGAAAAGGGAAAAGGAAAATAAGAAAGCCAAACCGGCCCAGCCCGCTCGCGCCCACCTCGCCCTAGCTTGGCCCGCTCGCGCGCACAGCCAGCCTAGCCTGGCCCAAGCAGCAGAGTTGGCCCCGCTCGCCCTCGGCCTCGGCCCAGCCTGCCCCGCCAGTGCCTTGACCCAACCGGCGCAGCAGCCCGTGGCCTGCTTGGCCCAGCATGGCCAGCAGCCGAAACCGACGCCCCTTGCCAACCCTAGGCAGGAGCAGCCGCTCCAAGCCGCCGCCGCCAGACCGCTTGCGTGCGCGCAACGAAGCCCCGCGCCCTCAACTCACTCCGCACCTCCGCTCGATGCGCGCCGCGTGGGCAGGAAGCGCGGACCCCGAGGATCGCCGCCGTCCGTGACCCCTGGCTGCCCTAGCCCGCGAGCATAAGTAGCCCGAGCCGCTGCCATCCTCTTCTTCCTCCAAGCCGCCGCCATTCCCTTCTTCCTCCCTTCCTCTCGTCCTCGCTGCCCTCCAGTCCGGACGCAGCGCCTAGAGCCCTCCTCGCCGGCCGCCGCGTCCACGCCGTGCAGCGCCCCATCACCACGACGTCGCCCTCGGCACCGAGCCAGCGCCAACGCGCTCTGCCTCCAGCCACCACCGGGACGCCTTGAGGCCACGGCACCGCCGCGGAGCTCTGGGTCTGCACCGAGCCCCGCCGTTCTTTGCCACCGCGCTGCGAGCACAATCACCGAGCGACCTCGCCATCAAGCCTGCAACACCGGACGCGTCATCGAGCCGCGCAACCACGGAAACTCCACGGCCTCGCCAAGCCGCGTCGCACGGAGACCTCGCAGCCACGGATCCGCGTCAAGCCCCGGCGTCGACACCACGTCGAGCCGCCATCCACCTCATCTCCATCACGGCCTTCACAAGCGGACGGTGAGCCTTCTCTGAACCCAAGACCCCACCTTCGACGCCTTTCAATGACCATGCCTGACCGGCCTTGGCGCCGAGTTCTGAAACCTGCAGCGACGCCGAGCCCTCGGAGACCGTGGCCGCCACGGAATGTCCTTGCGTTGGACCGTCACCTACTTGGGCCTCGACCTCGCCCTGCACCCCGACCACGGCGGCGCCGCCTTGAACCGCAACCAAGAGCCACCGGCGCCACCTCCATCCACCAAGCCGGACAGCCACACCACGACGTCGCGGCCACGATCGGAAACGCCACCACCTTGACGCGATCTGCCCGCACCGAGCCCTTCCTGCACCAGGCGGCCTGCCTCCATCCTCTGATGACGGTGAGCCTCCCAAAGCCAAGCTTTCGCTTTTCCTTGCACCGCAGTGGAGTTTGTGCCTAAGACTGGCCTTCGTGCCGCGTTCCTTCACTTCACAGGGAAGCAGCAAGCCTTGAAGCACCCTTCACCGACTCCGTCGCCCCTCCGGCCACCCGCTGCTCCGGCCTGACCAGCCGCAGCCGACCCGGGCCATCTGCAGCTAGCCACGGCCATGACCAGCAAGCCACAGTTGGCCAGCAACTGGCTGTAGCCGGCCATGGGGGGCCGCAGCAAGCCGTTGCCAATCGGGACGTGCTCTGGTAGGCCACCTATGGCCGTAGCGTGCCCGGACGCCATGACCAACCCCCACATTGACTATGTCAATCCTCAAACCGAACCCCGCCTTGCCCATGCATGCCCGGCCTTCGAGCTGCTGTTGCAAACCAAAGCCGGACTAAAGCCCTACATGTTGCCGGCCCAAGACCGATGACCCCTCCATGTGTCTGGCCTTCGAGCCGTGTTTTTCTGTAGGGACCTCGTCAAACCGCACGATGCCAACGCTCTTGGATACATCGCACACACGCACTCGTCGTGTCATTCCGTTGCACTCACGCCTCGGATGACACTGGCATGAGCCTGTTTACGTTGCATAGAAAAGCACCGTGCCATGACCTTGGATGCCCAACCATAGCGCACTGTTGCCACCGCTACACGCTCGTGTGAGGCCTAGCCCGCCTTTTTTTTTACCACCATGAGTTCGAGTACACCGAGAACGCCACGTCCTAGCCACGGCCGTGACCGAACTCCTGGAGACCGTACACAACACCTAGACTGCCCCTGTTTAGCTGATGCTAGCGTAACCCTCGCTTTTCCGCTTGGGAGGCGTACAGGTGTGCCTTGGACATGCCTAACCCCCACACACGGACGATACAGACACACACCCCGCAGTCCCCTACACCACCGTGACCTCCCAACCATGCCGTCGCGATCGCGACCATAGCCAACGCACGGACTCACGCGTGCACCGACCTGAAAGGACCAGCCTTGCCAGTGGCCTCAATGTTCATGGCCCTTGGCTGTCGTTTCGACGCCCCTGTGCAACAGCTGACAGCCACGCCGCACTCCTGGAACCTCACGTGCCCAAGCCTCCACAAGGATCTGACTCGCCATCTGTTTGCGCACTTGGACACCTTCACCCTGTAAAGAACGCTGATGCCGCCAAGTCCCCCGACCACTCCGACCACCTCGGCGACCACTCCGATCACCTCCGCGATCACTCCGACCACCTCCGCGATCACTCCGACCACCTCGGCGACCACTCCGACCACCCCGGCGACCACTCTGACCTGCCTCTCCTTTAGACCAGCAGGAAGACCCCACCGTCTTGCCGGACGCTTTCTTCACTAACCCTTGCGGTGTTTGACAGCAGTAGGCCTATCTTAGCCAGTCGCTGCCACGCCCGGCCAGCCATAGCCAGCCTTTGGCCAACCATAACCACTTGTAACCAGCCGCAGCTAGCCATAGCAGGCCGTAGCTGGCCTCAGCTGGCCAGAAGAAGCCACAACCCTCCGGGACAAATTACAACAACCCTTGGGCCTCCACATCTTTGCCACGAAGTCGAACGCCATTCCCGTCACCGACGAAAGCCCCTTCCTGCTCATTCTTATACTCGTTCGTACACTTGCAATACGTGATCTTGATCTATCTATATCTGTCTGCACCGTGCCCTTGTGCAGGTCTACCCATTCCCCCTCGCTATGGAATGTGCTACTCCGTAGTCGTGTCGAGTTGTTGCGTCTTTCGGTCGTGTTTGGTTCTTATCGCTGTGTTGTTGCCTGTGTACCGAGCCTTCGAGCCGGCTGAGGGATCGTACCTCGTTCGGACGTTACGATCGCGAGTTCGCCTCGCCATGACCATGGAGCTACGCCACTCTTTTACTTTTACTTGCCTCTTCGTGCTCAAACCTCCGTATGCTTGTACCTTGTATGACCATCGCATTTCCTTGATTCCCGCGGTGACAACCGCACCGCTATGAACTAGAGAGATGTCTTAGTGCCAGTGCACCTAAGTCAGGTACCCTACGAGTGGTTTGCGCACTTATACTCTTTAGTGAGTCGCTCCTTCCAATGCCCTGTTTTCTGTCGTGGCGTGTGTGCTGGAAGGAGCAGACCTCCGTTCCTTGCTGTTATTGCCCTATTAGCCGCTCTGTTCGATCCCGCCTTGTCCATGGAGATTGGATCAAAGATCGGACTATCTCTTTTTAGCTAGCGAAGCAATAGTCTATGTTGTACCTCGGACCCGTGCGTGTCGACCCGATTGGCCGTCTAAAACCATCTTTCCCGAAGTTGTGTCTGAGAACATGACAGGGATGTGCCTAGCTAACCCCCGCTTCTTTTGTTTTGCTGAGCAACTCTCTTCTCGGCTCCCGACGATATTATGTCGTGAGGATCGAGAGAACCCGTTGCTGTCCAATCTCTTTGCGCTACCGCTTTCTACCATAGCGGGCGAGCCGAAGTACATTGGAGCCAAGTCACAATAGTGTTATCGTTCTTGTTTGCTACTCGTGTCCAATTGTGACTTGCGGGTTAAGGCTATAAGAGCCGAACCCCGTCGTTCTTCTTTCTTGAGGCCCGACGTCCAATCCCCGTCAAGTCAATGACACCGGATCAAAAGATCGTGAGCCGTGGTGTTTGCTCTGGATAAGCTCTGGCTTAAACCGTTTATCGTAAAGCCATACCGGCTTGGCCATGACTTAAGCTTGTGCTTAGCAAACCACCACTTGTGATTCCTTGGCCCGACGAAATCGGACAACCGCCGAGAGGGTTAAGCCGTGTATCTCTTATTGCCTTGCTGGTGTTATTGGATTTTCCTGCGTCTTGTCGTCTTTTCGAGTGTTGAGTGCTCTCTTGCCTTGCGTGTCGCTTCGCGAAGTAGCTGACGATCGGACCAAGAGAACGTGGACGACGACCAGGACTGCGGAATGGAGTCAACGCAGGAGGAGGTGACCCCGCTAATGGAACACCAACGAATGGAGAATTGTACCACTACTACCTCTACATCGTAGGTGTCATGGCAGCACCCTCTTTTAGAGAATCCTATTAGACATTGCACAATATCTAGAACTGCTAGCGCTTTATATTTAATCATTTGCTAGTATATTGATGCATGCTACTACCTGAGCCATTATCACCCTGATGCAACCCACTCTACCACGTCACCCTACCTTGCGCATTCGCTCACTTATATATGCTTACTTGCTTGTTTGCTTGCATATTACATCACTATACTTATTATTAACTCCACTTCACATTATGTCGGGGATGTGATGCTGGTGGTGAACCCCTGGGAATGGTTTGGCTATGGGAGCCGGACTTAGTGGTGTGTGAGCGTGCTGCGTGTGTCTTGGGTGCGTGGAGAGTGAGGGTTGTGTCGACCGAGCTGGAATAACGACGAGCCTGGGGCGAGTCTTGCCATGTGGTGCTACCTGGGCACTTGGATATGGAATACCTGTGGCGGGTAAATGGTAATTGGAGGTGGCCTTGGGTGTGAACCTCGGAGAGGTGGAGCCCGGGGTAGAGGTGTTGTGGTGGCACGTAAAATGGAAACCCTGATGAAGAGACTCACCGGGAATCATTTACATCCCACTCGCCCTATATGGTGCGGGACGGTCGGACTACTTGGTAGAACAATGCCACTACTGCTAGGCGAACGTGTGCAAGGAGGTACGGGGTGCGCGGTTTCCCCCACACCCTTCCGAGACTTCAGGAGGCCTTGTGGACCTGGCTCTCGACATCCGGAGGGCCCCGGCTCTGTCTACGACTCACAGTATCAGCCATCCCAGACTAGACTTGGGATGTACCAGGGCTGAGAGATAGGGTGGCATCGTTCTAGGCTAGCAAGCGGCCGGAATCTGCCTAGACGGGGCACCGTCGGGGATGGCTATCTTGTGGGTATGTAAAACCTCTGCAGAGTGTTTGGTTGATCGATCGATACATATGCCGACTTGTCGGCTATGGACCTTTCCTGGGTTTCGCTTAAACTAGATAGGAGATGAGTCCTTCCATTCTCCCTCCAGGGTTGGGGTATTTTCCGGCCGTGAGCCAGAGGCTGCGGGCCGTTGAGACAAGTGCTGAGAGGGAGTCGGCCTGTCGACCTGAGTGTGTGAGACGAGATGTGGTGATGGTGGTGTGGTTATGGTTGGGATGGGATGGTGGATGGATATGGATGGAGGTGGATGTGTGTGGCTAGGAATGTGTAAAAACTGGATATTATTATTACATTACTACTGTTACTTGCTTCTCATGCGCTAAGGATGCAAACCACAGCCACATATTAGGATCGCCAGATCCTCTTGTTTTATCTTTTCCACTAAAGCTCATTGGTGCTGACTATGGCCTGCACACATCTGGCGGTGTGCAGATTTTCTTGCTTCTCAGAGATGCTGACTTTAGAAGAATTAGAAGGTCTCGTGCCTACGCTCAAGTTTGGTTCGGAGATGAAATTTACGCTGCACTACGTCAACTCTGATGATAACCCGTGAAGGAGGAGCCTTCACTCGATAGTCTTCCGCTAGATTAACTCTGTAATAGGTGTGTACCCCAGTGATGTAATATCTTGTATTCTTGTAATCTTACGATGTATGACTGTGATCGACTGATATATGATAATATGATGGAATCAACTATTGGTTTCATCATATTACAATTCATTCTGTGGATTTTCCCTTCGCGAAAAGTTGAGGATGTTTCAGCAATCTCCAAGAGTAACAAGTACCACCGGCTTACAACTCGATCACCTAGTGCCAGTCGATGCAACCTCACGATGCAATCGCAATAGAATCGCTCGCTCACACAATCGGATGATCACTATCAAACATATGTGATATGGAGGGCTCCCAAGCACTCTTAAGCATGGACACAAAGTCCCCCGAGGTGCTCAGCCTAAGCCATGGCCGAGACCTACTTCTATTTATAGCCCCACGAGCTAAAATAGCCGTTACCCCTTCACTGGACGTTTTTCGGGTCGACCGGACGCGCCGGTCATATCGACCGGACACACCCTACCAGCGTCCGGTCAACGGATGCATGCCACGTGTCGCCTCCGTTCAACCTCAGTCACTGGATCTCAACGGTCGACTGTCTTGCTCCAACAATCAAGTTGCGACCGGACGCAGCACAGTGAATGACCGGATGCTGCTACGCCTGAGTCCGGTCGTTTCCAGAGAGCTCCCAGAGCCTCTGTTTTACGACCGGACGCGTCCGGTCCGCCATGACCGGACGCAGACCAGCGTCCAATCAGTTCTGCGCCCGCGCGCCAAACTCCAACGCTGCCTACGTCACCGTACGCCATCCTGACCGGACGCGCCCTGCCAGCGTCCGGTCACTTTTAACGCCAGCGTCCGGTCGAAGACCGACGCCTGCACGCTCTTTGCTGCCACTAACCGGACGTAGGACCCCAGCGTCCGATGTACTCTGTGAGATCCTGTCTTTTCTATATAGGGCGCCGGTAGCACCGTCAGACTATCCGTCTCCGCCGGTGAAGTTTCGAACCCTTCTCGCCTCCGTTTCATCGCCGAGTTAATCCACATCAACTCCAACTTCATCTCCTTTGTAAATGTGCTAACATCACCAAGTGTACACCACCATGTGTATGTGTGTTAGCATTTTCACAATCATTTTACAAAGGATTAGCCACTCAACTTACCACGCCACTCGATCCAAGCGACAATGCAAAGTTAGATCACTCGAGTGGCACTAGATGACCGATATGCAAACAAGTTTGCCCCTCTTAATAGTACGGCCATCTATCCTAAACCCAGTCATCAACTTCTCTGCACACCTATGACCGGTGAAATGAAATACCCTAGGTTATACCTTTACCTTGCGCATTCCATTCCATCTCCATTGTTGATGCAACACATGCACCAACATGATCAACAATGATATGATTCACTTCATATCATCACGTGATCATATTGGTTCATCGATCTTGACTTCACTTGCTTTTCACTGTTACCTTCGTCCATCGGCGTCAAGTCCTGTTCAAGCTTCACCGTCATGCGGTCCATCGCTCCAAAGCCTCCGACTTGCCCTTCACGCTTGCAACCGGTCTATCAAGCCAAGTCTTGTCTTATCTTCTGCACCTTGATCACATGACTCAATGTCATGTCTCATGTTCAATGAGCTCCTTCATCTTCACATGTGTGAGCTTTGCAACATTTCTGAGCCATTTTTACCTTCATGGCATATGTTGCTCACTCACATGTATCTATAGACTAATCACCTGTTGAAAGGGTCGAGATGGTGACTAGAGGGGAGTGAATAGTCCTTTTTAAAACTTAATCACGTTGGCTAACCGAAACAAGTGCGGAATTAAAACTATCGGTCTAGCCAAGACTACACCCCTCTATCTATATTCACTAGCACCTTACAAAGATACTAATAAAGCAACAAAGGTGCTGGGCTAGCTAGAGCTCACCTAACCAATTCTAGGAGCAAGGTCACACAAACCTATGCCACTAGTACTTTAAGCAATAAGGGAGCTCCTACACATGCTAGTAAGCAAAAGCACAAAGCCGACTAAGCTCACTAGCAATACTCAATAACAAGGCAACCAATGCCAAATTAGAGAGCGCAATTACTTAGCTACACAAACTAAGCAATGTGACTAACAAGGTTACGCAAACCAAATTAGCCTCGCAAGGGAGCTACTTCTATGCTACACAAGCAAGAGGGTAACTAGTAAGCTACACAAGCTAACTAATTACAAGAGCAACTACACAAGCTTAATATGTATAAAATTAATTGCAAGCTTGTATAATGGGGATGCAAACCAACGGGAAGAACAAGGTTGACACGATGATTTTTCTCCCGAGGTTCACGTGTTTGCCAACACGCTAGTCCCCGTTGTATCAACCGCTCACTTAGTGGTTCGGCGGCTAATTAGCATCACCCGCTAAGCCCGCATGTCGGGCGCCGCAAGAACCTACCCCGAAAGTGAGGGTAGCTCAATGACACGCTTTACTAAAGTTGCTCTTCGCGGCTCCCACGGGGCGAGCACAATACCCCTCACAAAGCACTTCTCCGGAGCACCGCACAAGCTTCTTGCGGGCTTCGACGGAGACCACCACCAAGCCGTCTACGAGGTGGCAACCTCCAAGAGTAACAAGCACCACCGGCTTGCAACTCGATCACCTAGTGCCACTCGATGCAACCTCACGATGCAATCGCACTAAAATCGCTCACTCACACAATCGGATGATCACTATCAAGTATGTGTGAGATGGAGGGCTCCCAAGCACTCTCAAGCATGGACACAAAGTCCCCCAAGGTGCTCAACACCAGCCATGGCCGAAGGCCACTTCTATTTATAGCCCCAAGGGCTAAACTAGCCGTTACCCCTTTACTGGGCAAAAGTCGGGTCGACCGGACGCTCCGGTCGTGTTGACCAGACGCTGGACCTCAGCGCCCGGTCGCCCGATGACAGCCACGTGTCACCTGCGTTCAACGGCAGTCTTCCGATCTCAACGGTCATCTTCTGACCGGACGCAGCAGCTTCAACTGACCGGACGCTCCGGCAAAACTGACCGGACGCAGAAGCCTCAGCGTCCGGTCGTTTCCAGTAAGCTCCCCGAGGCGTATTTCTTCGACCGGACGCGTCCGGTCCACCTTGACCGGACACAGACCAGCGTCCGGTGCAATATCCTCGGTACTGTGCAGACCCGTCAGTTTGACCAGACGCACGCTGCCAGGGTCCGGTGCTTTCAGACCCAGCGTCCGGTCAGTTGACCGACGCCAGCGTCTTCACGATCAACTCGTTTTCACTTCTAACTTCTTCACCCTTGCTCCAATGTGCCAACCACAAGAATTTGCATCCGGCGCAATAGAAAATAGGCATTCCATTTTTCCGAAAGCGCCACTATGTGTATGTGTTAGCTTTTCACAATCATTTCTCAAAGGATGTTAGCCACTCAACTTGCCACGCCACTCGATCCTAGCGACGATGCAAAGTTAGATCACTCGAGTGGCACTAGATGACCGATATGCAAACAAGTTTGCTCCTCTTGATAGTACGGCCATTTATCCTAAACCCGGTCATAAACTTCTCTACACACCTATGACCGGTGAAATGAAATGTCCTAGGTTATACCTTTGCCTTGCACATTCCATTCCATCTCCTACAATGTTGATGCAACACATGCACCAACATGATCAGCAATAATATGATCCACTTCATATCATCACGTGATCATATTGGTTCATCGATCTTGACTTTACTTGCTCTTCACCGTTGCCATCGTCCATCGGCACCAAGCCTTACTCAAGCTTCACCGCCACGCGGTCCATCACTCCAAAGCCTTCGACTTGCCCTTCACGCTTGCAACCGGTCCATCAAGCCAAGTCTTGTCTTGATCTTCTGCACCTTGATCACATGACTCAATGTCATGTCTCATATGCATTTAAGCTCCTTCATCATCACATGTATGAGCTTTACAACATCTCCAAGCCATTTTCACCTCCATGACATATGTTGCTCACACACATGTACCTGTGGACTAATCACCTGTGTATCTCACATAAACACAATTAATCCACCTAAGTTGTCACTCAATTACCAAAACCAAACAAGGACCTTTCACCTGTGTATCTTACATAAACACAATTAGTCCACCTAGGTTGTCACTCAATTACCAAAACCACATAAGGACCTTTCACCTGTCCACCTAAGTGACTGGTGAGACAGGAAGTCCAAATAGGTTCCAGCTCTCACACTTGAATCATAAGCATTGTTCGGGATGGCTTAATAGGAACCAGAGATCTAGAGTCTAGAATTCTCTACAGATATGAACACCAAAAAAATCATTCCACTAAAAATAAAGTTAATCAATTTCTTAGCCATGAATGCATAAATCAATTACGCAGAATATCTTATTGTCTTGCGTGATCAATACACAATGAATAATACACCCCATCTAGCACAAAGGAGAAAATAAACAAGTTTGCTCCATTACTACCACTGGTCCCAACTACCCTACAATTAAGTACAGTGTGATTGAATACAGCAGTCTAATAGAGTCCTACTAGCCTCTTTCAACACACCTAACAGCATGTTCTGCTATTATTGTTCCCAATCACAAGAAAGTGGTGAATTTACATCAGATTAACCTACTTATCAAATGAACATATGTGACAAGCGGCACATGCCTGCCCATTAAAATACAAAATTACTCGCAGCAAAAGAACGACCTATTCCAATATCACATCATATCCAACCACCAGCACCAAACCACAAGAAAGGATCCATTCTCTTAACTAGCAACTATACAAATTCTTGTATAGAAAAAAAGACTAGTAAGTCCATCGTAGGTACCATGTTAGAAAATGTTAATGCCCAGTAAGTCCCCAAATTTTGTATGTGTTCTCATGGGGGTTGGGTTAGGACATGCTTAAATGGATCATGAACAATCAGTAACTCCCATGTTACACAAGTATAAAAACTACAAAACAAAATTTCAAGTTAAAAAATTGTCTTATTTGCATGGTACAAACAATGCAAACTATATTCTGGTTAAACCTCCAAAACGGCGGATGAAACATACTATTCCAACAACTAATGAAGAAATATAGATTCTATGATTCCTCGAACCTTTGAAAGGCAGATTGTAGTTTGTTACCAACCATGCACGGAACACCTTACCAGCATGTTCCCGTTTAATCCCCTCTCAACACAAGGTAATTTGTTCACATTGGATAAAAGTGTAGGATTTTGTTTTGTCAAATGCATGGTCACTGACTCTTAAGTGCCTTGCACAACCACAGGCACAACCTGCTTCTGTGTAGTATAATTACAGAAACAAACTCAGATCAGTCCTATTTTTACAAAGGTCCCTGGACCAAAGCTACATCATACAGAACAAGTAAGGTTGTTTGTTAGCTCGCTCAATCTCCTTTGTCACTTGAAACAAACTGGCCGTGTTTCACCTAACACCTCTCTCTGCATCCTTATGCATATAACACGCACTCTGCACTATCTGTGACATTACCATGTTTTGTTCACTCTATTTCCGCATCATCACAAGCGGCAAGCAAACAGTCAGGGAATCCAGAATGTCACTGCTACAACCACTTCACCAAATGTGCATATACAGCAAGAAGATATGTCACATTCCCTCACGCCAAACTTCAGAGCCATTGACAGAAGGACAGCACAGGAACTAATACTTGTTGACACCCCAACCACTAAACCACCTATTAGCACTAGCGCACTTGTTGACTGGAGAACAGATGGATCCGACTGAAAGTACAAATCATGTTATGAAAGTGCTAATACCACGGTTGGTACAAACAATCGCAAGTAATAAGATTATCTTGACTGTCGTACATTCTAAGTTGCAAATTCGAAATCGAAGCATGGATAGTTAAACCCTGGCGCAAACACGCTGACCCACCCGTCCCGTCAAAACCCCAATCTGACCCAAGCATTGCAGCATCATGAGAAATCAACCGAAAACTTACGCGCCAGCGGATAATCACAGACCCGCCCATGATCAGAGGCCAATGCATCAGGCAAATCAATCCGCCAGGCCCGGGATGGATCGTGGCGACTGAATCACTGAACTCGAGCCCTCCATTGGGCTGAAAAGGAGGGGGAGGGGTCAGGGAACGAGAAGGGGGGCACGTACCGAGGAAGCGGAGCTCGCGGGGGTGGATCTCGACGAGCACGTCCTCGCTGCCCATCGCCGCCTCCCCGGCCGCGCTGGCTAGAGAGTAGAGAGGACGGACGCAGAGAGATCGAAGCACCTGCTCTGCCTCTGCGTGCGGGCGCGTGACGTGCCCCTCGGAGCGGAGCGGAGAAAAGTGTGGACTGGGCGCGGACGGGGATGCCACTCCGCCGCCTTCCACAACTCCAAGTCCCCGTCAGCCTCGCCGAGACGCCCGACTGTTTCGGCCGCCGAAATGCAGGCCAGTGCGAGTGCGGTCCTCGTCCGTTTCGAGAAGTGAAAAGGGCTTCCACTAACCGTTGTGAATGAATTCACTGGAAGCCAAACCAAATGATGCCATTCATATATGGGCCTCTCTCAGGCTACGTTTATGGGCCCTGGGCCACCATTTGGGAGTCAATTCCTTTGGCTGGCCCGGCCCTACGCCGACGGTCGACGCCCTTATATAACTCCCCGAACCCTAGAGGCCAGCTCGACAATCCATTACCACCAGGCAGCCGTCACCTTGCGGTTCTGCGCCTCCAGTCAAGCTCTTGCTAAGGTATCGTTTCTTCTCGGCAAATCCTCCCTCGCTCGACCTCTTTTCTTAGCTGCTTGATGCGATAGCGACTGGATCAAGGTTGTGCTCTGTCGCCTCCCCGTGCCTGTGGTGATTCGGGCCTCTGTTTGCGATTAATGGTAGCTACTGCGCCTCCACTCCCTTAGGGTTTGGGGGTTTGGTTTGATTTCGTGTTTCGATGACCTGATTCATACGGGATTCGATGAATTACTTACATAGCGTCGTTGGACGACTTACTGATTGTGCTCGTGGTCGTGTTACCTGGTCTTAAAAAAGTGTCAGATCGATTTTTTTTTAGGCGCAGAGCTGCTGTAGTTTTGCAGATTTTTGCTCTGTATCCTCTTTGTAGTTCATCTGCTGCAAAAGTGCACCCTCATCGTATGAGCAAATTTCGGATCTGTAGTTCACCTTAGGGTTAGTGGTTTTTTCCTTCATGTTTCGCTGACCTGATTGTTACATACTGCTGGATGACTTAATGATTGTGCTCGTGGTCGTGTTACCTTGTCTTAATAAAGTGTCGGATCGAACTTTTTGAGGTCCAGAGCTCCTGTAGTTTCTTTGTTTTGCAGATACTTTTTTACTGTATCTGTCTTTGTAGTTCATGTACCGTAATAGTTGCAACCTCATCGTATGAGTAAATTTCTGATCTGGTTTATGAAGTAGTTTGAGATTCCAATTTTGAAGTCTTACTGGATCAAAATTCTGTGCGCACACTTATTAGTTTCCTCTTTTTTTTCTCGGGCTGCTTTGTTCTTTTTATATTATATATTGTTTGCTCTGTTTAGATCTAGTTTCTGATCCCATCTCATAAATTCTTTTGTTAGTGGCTTTGATGTTTACTAGTGTTTCTAATAATTGATTCATCTTGTGTAACAGTTTAAGCTTCACCTCTAGCCATGGGTAAGGAGAAGTCCCACATCAACATTGTGGTTATTGGCCACGTCGACTCTGGCAAGTCGACCACCACTGGCCACCTGATCTACAAGCTTGGAGGCATTGACAAGCGTGTGATCGAGAGATTCGAGAAGGAGGCCGCTGAAATGAACAAGCGGTCCTTCAAGTACGCGTGGGTGCTGGACAAGCTCAAGGCTGAGCGTGAGAGAGGTATCACCATTGATATCGCTCTGTGGAAGTTCGAGACCACCAAGTACTACTGCACTGTCATTGATGCCCCTGGACACCGTGACTTCATCAAGAACATGATCACTGGTACCTCCCAGGCTGACTGTGCTGTCCTCATCATTGACTCCACCACTGGTGGTTTTGAGGCTGGTATCTCCAAGGATGGCCAGACCCGTGAGCATGCTCTCCTTGCTTTCACCCTTGGTGTGAAGCAGATGATTTGCTGCTGCAACAAGGTATAATAAGGAATTTCTGTTTCACTCCTGTTCATTAGTTGATACACAGTATTAGACTGTGTGAGCTGTATACAGAATTTGATGCTAGTACTAGTATTGTATTGGTTATTCATGTCTAGTAGTTAATCTTTGGTTTGCTAGTCACATCTGTTGCAGAAAGATTCTCTCAATAACTCTGATATGAGTTTCTCATTCAATTGCTTCAAGTAATGTTTAGAGGTTATTGGAATACTTTTAGAATTTGATGTGCTTCAATTACTAGAATTTCATGTGCTTGATTGTTGCAGCACTTAATTGTCTTCGTATGATTGGTATGGTTACTTAATGTGCTGCTCAAACAGTTCAGTAGTAGGATGCATTGACATATACCTGTTAGCTCTGTTTTTTGTACTCTCTTTGTATTTGTTGTTACAACCTGGACTTGCTATGTTGGTTACATTTATGAATTATGATATATGATGATCTACCTATTTATGTGTTTATTATTACTGCTGTGGTGGCACTGTAAACAAGTTTATTCCAGAAACGAGTGTCATGTACCAGTTAATTTTGATTGATGTCTTGCATACATACATTTTGCTTGCTGTTTATGTGATCTGTCCTTTAAGCTAATGATGATGTTGTATTCCAAATATATACTGTTTAATAGCTCTGGAGAATCAAACTAATGGTAATCATATGTTCCGTTGCTGTTGTATTTTTAGATGGATGCGACCACTCCCAAGTACTCCAAGGCCCGTTATGATGAGATTGTTAAGGAAGTCTCATCCTACCTCAAGAAGGTTGGATACAACCCCGACAAGATTGCTTTCGTCCCAATCTCTGGTTTTGAGGGTGACAACATGATTGAGAGGTCCACCAACCTTGACTGGTACAAGGGCCCAACCCTGCTTGAGGCTCTTGACCAGATCACTGAGCCCAAGAGGCCTTCGGACAAGCCCCTGCGTCTGCCCCTCCAGGATGTGTACAAGATTGGTGGTATTGGAACTGTCCCGGTTGGTCGTGTGGAGACTGGTGTCATCAAGCCTGGGATGGTTGTCACCTTCGGTCCAACTGGCCTGACCACTGAGGTGAAGTCTGTTGAGATGCACCACGAGGCTCTCCAGGAGGCCCTTCCTGGTGACAATGTTGGCTTCAACGTGAAGAACGTGGCTGTGAAGGATCTCAAGCGTGGGTTTGTGGCCTCCAACTCCAAGGATGACCCTGCCAAGGAGGCTGCCAGCTTCACCTCCCAGGTCATCATCATGAACCACCCTGGGCAGATCGGCAACGGCTATGCCCCAGTGCTGGACTGCCACACCTCCCACATCGCTGTCAAGTTTGCTGAGCTCATTACCAAGATCGACAGGCGGTCTGGCAAGGAACTTGAGAAGGAGCCCAAGTTCCTGAAGAACGGTGACGCTGGTATGGTGAAGATGATTCCCACCAAGCCCATGGTGGTTGAGACCTTCTCTGAGTATCCTCCTCTGGGTCGTTTTGCTGTCCGTGACATGAGGCAGACGGTTGCTGTTGGAGTCATCAAGAGCGTGGAGAAGAAGGACCCCACTGGTGCCAAGGTGACCAAGGCTGCTGCCAAGAAGAAATGATGCCCCTGCCACTTTGTGGTCAATTCTGTGTCTTCTTTTGGGATACCTAGATGCTTTATTACCATGGCTTAAATTTTGTCAATGGTCTTACAGCAATGTGCCTTCGGTTGTGGTTCTTGTCATGTTTCATTATGTCTTCAGCAAAACTTGGAATGCTCGTCGACTGATTTGAGCCCTTGTTGATGATATGGAATGCTCAGTCTTTATTAAAAGTTTAAATTGCTCGAAGTATTAGCCTTGTTTTCTTATTGTTCCTCTGTTGATGTTGTTTTATGTTTTTGTTTCATTTAGCAATTTGGACTGACCCAAGTGCCGTATTGATATTGCTACATCAATAAAACCAATATATATCTTTTAGTCTGAGGCAACGTTACCTAAATTCAACTCATCGTGGTTCCAATACCCATCCCAATAAAACCAAATAAGAAGATAAGTCCCACTGCTCTCTGTCCATCAATCTCCCTCTCACGTCAGTCTCCACCGATCTGAAACTGCTTTCCACTAATCTGAAACTGCTCCCATCATGTTGATTTCATTAATCAACTATCCATCCCTTTCCCTTTCATATATCAATTCATCGTTCCATTGGAACTAGCCCATTTAAAAGTCCACATCGATCGCATCATCTTTGCTCCAGAGTCCCCCTACTTCTCTCCCACTGGATTAGTTGATGGGCCCTTAGTTGATTGGACTCTTGGTGGTGTTGTGCAATGCAACAGTCGTCCAAACCTTCGACCAGTGGCTCACCTGCAATTCGCCTGTTACACCACGCCTTGGCCTCCATCAGATAAGATCCTGTTTCTTTCCACTTTGTACAGGGAACTGCCACTATCTAGCAACGCAGAATATAATACAATGCTGAGTAATACAGAGGCATGCTTTCTCATTGTTTTATTTTGCTATCATTCAGGGATGATACTCTACAACCTTTTCATGCAACAGGAACACATAATTCTCTTCTCCTTCACCCCCTTCAGCCCTTCTCAAGGAGAATTGATTACATATAGATATAGTAGATACGTCGATATTATATTCAAGTAGAAAATTACATCCACATGTAGAAAACTACAGCATCAACTACATCCACATGTAGAAAACTACAGCATCAACTCCACATGTAGATATGTTTTTGTTGTGTAACTATTTCTCCTCATAGAACTGTACAACTAAGCAACTATCTATAGTCACCTTCGAATTACCACAGCAACACACGGGGTATGATCTAGTTCATTTAACGAGCCGAGCTAGCTTATTATCCTAACGGGCTACAACGAGACAGCCATAACTAGCCGACGTGGCTTGTTATCCAACCCTAAACTCACCGTCGTGTACGCCCTAACAGGGTCCCTGTCGGATTAGAGTTTGGATGGTTCCTTTGCTAGTTTACCCCTTCTATGTCACGCAAGCATGGTAGGTACCATTTGCTAGTTTGCTCATAAACCTAACCATTCTCCACCACGTAAGCATGTTAGTTACTCTTTTTCCAGACAAAACCCAGGAAAACCGTCCAGCCCAATTCCTAAAACTAGCTAGACCAATTTTTGCAGGATCACGACGTCTCGACCCATTGCGATCCAAGTGCTCTAGCACTCTGTGTCTGGACCGATCTATGTGTCAACACGTTTTTGTAACTCCTATTAGCTTAATCTCTTTGTCCAAACCAAATGCTTAATTGATCTATCATCCTTGTCCATCACTACTTTTGCATCTAGCCAAGAAGGCCAATCGTATTTGTTATTAATCACCTGTGATATTGCTTGCTTTTGTACCACGTGCTACTATTGCTATTGCCATTGTGAGGACCAACACTTGAAAGTTCATAGTATTTTGTTTACTTCCACAACATTCTCTATCTCGACATTGAAAGTTTGCAATATTTTGTTAACTTACTTTCAGAGCACTATCTTGTGTGATTGTATCAATTTTGCACTAATAATTTAAATCTTGTTGATCAGAATTCATTCCCATATCTATAAACAAGAAAATAGAAAATAAAGATTGTTTTTCCGTGATATGGTGGTATCTAACTCATGGGACATTTCTGGGTCAATGTAGACTAAATATAACATGTAAAGAGAGCATCTACTAGCAAATAAACATTAAAAAATCATTAGAAGATTCAAATAATTGTAAGATAGGCACCATAAAATATATAGCATGATTTTAGGGAAAAAATGAAATAGAAAATGGATAGTTGAACTATGATGTTCATTGAACGAACGTTTTCTAAACTAGTCGGGAACTTGATCTTAAGTGTTTGTTCTTCTTTCCCTTTTCTCATGATACTAGTTGTTCTACTAATTGCATAAAAAAAGTTGTTCTACTAATTACAACCATTTGAATTTCTATTTTAGGGATAGGGGGAAGAAGCGGGTAGAGGAATTGGTCGACTCATCATGCTCATGTGAAAGTGCAATTAAGCCCTAATTGTGGGCTTTGGTGATAATGATCACGCAATTAGAGAACTAATGAGATTTATCGAGATGACAAGCAGAGAATTTATATTCGAGGATGCTACACGAAACGGAGGAACCCTCAATTACAAATGTAGATGGCTCCAAACTCAAAGGAGATTTAGGGTGTGTTTGGTTGAGCTGTGGCTGTGGAAAAAAGCTACTGTGGGCTGTGAGCTGTGGGAAAGCTGTTGTGGGTTGTGAGCTGTAGAAAAGCTGAAAGCTGTTTGGTTAAACAAGTATAAAATATACCTTCTATCTTTATCTCTCTTGAAACAACTATGGAAGAGCTTTTTATTCCACCAATTTCGAAAAGCAGAAAGCCAAAAGCCAAAAGCAGGGTCAAACCAGCTTTCAAAAATGTACTACGAAAAAGCAGCAGCTTCTGAAAAAGCAACCTCCAAAAGCAGCCCCTTTGGTTGGGCTTTTGGCTTTTGGAGCCAAAAACAAAAGCCAAAAGCCCAACCAAACGAACCCTTAAATTTTTTTATATTTTAAATTTGAGTATAGAAAAAAATCGTACTATAAAGGGGGACACAATGCTTAAGCCAATATGTGCTACCAAGTGCTCAAAACAACCACATGCATACTCAGATTCACAACCAAGACAGTCTACACTTCACTATTACCCTTGTTGTCTTGCGTGGTGCGGCACTGCCGCACTTGAGTCGCGGCACAAGGAAGTTAGCCCCCACGCTGACTTTCTCGGATGGCTCGACACGTATTAAAAGGTCTCGCCCGACCCCTTGGGTGCGGGCTCCGTCTCGCCCGACCCCAAGGTCGCGGGCTCCGTCTCGCCCGACCCCTTGGGTGCGGTGACCGTTGAGGGCTAGGGGTATATATACCTTTCCCTTTTGTCCCCAACGGTTATCTACCTCTTCTTCCTCACTTTAGCACGCCCAAAATAGAGCCGGAGCTCTCTCTCTCTCTATTGTTGACCTCAAGCCCCTAAGCAAATTCATTGATTTCCCCATCAATCCTTGGGGAAAAGGGTCCAAAACTCGATTAGAGAGCATCTCCATTGATTCCCAAACTTTAAAGAGCACTTGATTCATGTTTTAGCCGGCAGTTGTGTTTGTTACTCTTGGAGCTTGGCTCCTAGCCGGCTAGAGCGTCACCCGTAGAGCTTGCCAACTTGTGTGGCAGCCCCGAAAAGTTTGTGTCGGGGGCCAATATTAGGGTACCCGAAGAGGAGGAGCTAATAACCGTCAACATTGATTCATCCACGCGATCGAGAGCGCGACTACACCGCATGCCGGGTCACTCCTCGTCCATCCACCGAGACCTTGGGTCCCGCCTCAAGCAGACTCCCAAGGACTGGCTCCGCCTCACCCGACGTCTGTGGGCAAACTCTGCCTCGCCCGACGTCCAGGGGCTGGCTGCGCCTCGCCCGACGTCTACGGGCAGACTCCGCCTCGCATAATAACACAAATTTACTCGTTGGTGTTTACTCGAAACACCGACAGTTGGCGCGCCAGGTAGGGGACTTTTGCGCGTTCCGACATTAACATTAGACCATGGAAGGCTAGCCACGGTATCAGCTGGGTCCCGAACGCACACGTGCGCTTCGGGGACCTAGAATTCATTATCACGGTGGGAGGAAAGTTGGCATTGGCTCACGCCACCATCCAACCTCTCTCCTCCATCAGCCTCAACTATGGGAGGCTTAAGCGCCAGCTCCACGTCTCCCTGGGACCCTAGCCGTCTAGGGAGGACCCACGCCGCCTCTCCTTCTCTGACGCCAACGTCATGGCACAGAGGGGAACCCCTCTCTCCGGAACACCTCATACGGAGCGCCCCGACAGTGCTTCTGTTCGGTCTCCGCAATGCTGCGGCGACCGTTAGCCACCTTGTGGCACAACACATGGTCCCACCTCCCACGAACGATGAATTCATGGGGGTGATCGAACACATCGTGGAATCTTTCCATGACCTCCTCGTAGAGGAGCCAGAGTCGCCCTCTGGCTCTGACTCCAGCAGGGGAAGCCATCACCCCTCTCATGAATGCTTCATGACTGGTACCCCCAAGGGGGACATCAAAAGCGTCCATGAGGGGGAGGCTACCCCAACAAACGACCTCGACGACAAGGCCGAGAGGGAGACGGCGGCCCCGCCACGCATGCTGGTGGAGTAGCTGAAAGCTCGACACCGAGAGATCGAGGAAGCGCGACTCCAGCTCGAGTAGGAATGCGCGGAGCTCGATCAGGAGACAAGCGCCATGGAGACGGTGGGCTCGCCCGCGCCATGGCCCGTGACGTGAATCAGAGGATCATCGCAGATGATGAAGCCCTCCCTCGCTTCGCCCGGGTGAGCCAGGACATCACCGCTGCAGCGGCCTTGATCCATGGCCTTCCAGAGGCCGCGACGCTCGAGGATCATCGAGCCCACCACGAGATTCACACGTTGCTTGAGCGTGCGACGATGTAGCAGGTCGAAAGCTCGTTGTCTCGACGACGCGAGCTCGACGCTAGCCAGCACACGCCCTCAAAGCATCCCGGTAGGGACGCGTCGGTCCACCAGGAGCCACAAGGAAGTAGGCAGCACACTATGGTCCCGGTTCATCAGCGTCTCGGCCGCAACCGTGACGCGCACAACACCCTCGACACCCATAGACGCGCCTACAATGACCCAAGACAGGGAGCCAGACACGGCTATCACCCTTGTCGTGGTGGACGCTATGATAGCAGCGAGGACCGAAGCCCAAGCCTCGGCCTACCGGGGCCTTAGGCCTTTGGCCGACACATCCTGAACGCTGCCATCTCGCCAAGATACCGACCACCAACCAATATCCCGAAGTACTCTAGGGAGACAAACCCTGGACTATGGCTCGAAGACTATTGGCTTGCCTACCAAGCCGGTGGTGCGGATAATGATGACTTCATTATCCGCAACCTTCCATTGTTCTTGGCCGATTCGGCAAGAACCTGGTTGGAACACCTTCCATCCAAAAGAATCCAAAGTTGGGCAGAGTTGAAGGAAATCTTCATGGGAAACTTCCAAGGCACATACAAGCGCCCTAGAAACCCGTGGGACCTCAAGAACTGCCTGAAGAAGGTCAGAGAAACCCTCTGTGGGTACATCCAGCGCTTCTTTCGGTAATGCAATGAGCTCCCTAACGTCATCGATGCTGATGTTATAGGAGCTTTCCTGTCCGAGACCACCTATGAGTCTCTGGTTCACAAGCTGGGACGTAAGGGCCCATGAACCACCAAGGAACTCCTAGACATTGCCACCAGCCATGCCTCGAGCGAAGAAGCGGTCGGAGCCATCTTCGATCGCGTCAGTGGCAAGGTGAGGCGAGACAAGGACGCCGGCGAAGGCACTGTAAGGAAAATGGACCCTAAGCCCATTTACTTTGGATTTTGGTGTTTGATGATCAACACAACCAAATTGGACTAATGAATTTGCAAGTATTTGTTTTGTAGTCCAACAGGGTGCAAGACATGACTTGGACGAAGGCGACGTGATGATCTAATGATCAACATCTTAAGAAAGACCTTAGGAGCACAAGAAAAGACCCAAGATATCAAGCAAAGTCCAAGCATGAAGATAGGAACCAAGCCATATGCAAGATCGCGAAGAAACGAGCTCGCAGAGGCGACCGGACGTTGGACCGGACGCTGGAAGCGCGACCGGACGCTGGACCGGTGGCTCGGCAGACAGGCGACCGAATGCGAGGACTGGACGCTGGCGGCAATCGACCAGACGCAGAAACGCAGCGTCCGATCGAGTACAGAGAGGTTCTAGGCGCGCGAAACTACGACCAGACGCGTCCGGTGGCAGGCGACCGGACACTGGCAGCGTCCGATCGGTGATTCGTGGCTGCAACGGTCGGGACGACCAGACGCGTCTGGTCAGGACGATTCAGCATCCGGTCAGTAGCAGTTTCGTGGGAATTCGACCCCAACGGCTACTTTCTCAGTGGGGCTTATAAATACAACCCCCAACCGGCCATTTGAGTAGTATGGAGCTGAGGAAACATACCAAGAGTGTTGATACACCATTTGAGTGATCTCCACATGCATAGTGCTTAGTGTTTTATTAGGTGATTAGCATAAGTGCTTTGCGAAGTGCTTAGGTTGATTAGATCACCGCTTATGTGCTTGCTCTAGGTGTTTGCCTAGTGTTTAGTGAGGTTTGCATACCTCTTGCCACCCCGTGCTTGCGAGCACAAGTGTTGTACATCGGAGGGGCTTGAAGTCTTGCGAGATCACACCAACCGTGTTTGTGGTGTGGCCGCCACCGTGTACCGGAGGGAACAAGGCCCGCGGTGTTTCGGCCGGAAGCTTGATAGTGAAGACGGCGGGGAGCATCCGGGAGAGGCTTGCCGAGAGGCACATTGGAGACCCACTTGCGCGTGGGGAAGGCCCGAGGCTATCCATGGAGTTACCCGACCGGGAGCTTGGACCTTGCGAGGGATTCCTTGCGAGGGGCTCCAACGAGGACTAGGGGGAAGCTTGCGCGCTTCTCGATACCTCGGTAAAAATACCAGAGTCGTCGACGGGAGTTTGCATATCTCTACCTCGCTCTTTAAGCTTCTGCACTTACATTGATCATATTATTTGCGGTAGAGATAGCAACACACCAGCAAAACCATAGTTGCACATCTAGATAGATTATCTTTTGCATAGGTTTTGCTAGAGGTTGAAAAAGAGGCCATAGTTTAGAGTTAGATTTTTAAGTTGCCTAATTCACCCCCCCTCTTAGGCGTCACGGTCCCTACAGGCACCTCCAATCATCCTGCCAAAAAGAAGAACAAGAAGCAACGGTGCGAGGGCTCACTCATGGCTGCCACTGACTGTAGCACCCAGTTTTAAAGACAAAACCAGATACACACTATATGTGAGCCCAGGAAGTCAAATCTCACATATAGCCACAAATAAGGGTAATATCAAGAGACAATACTTATTACATAACATATTAGTAAAAAGAAAATAACCTCAGAGTAAAGACAGCAGAAAGTTGACTCCGTTCTTTAGGCGAAGACTCCAAATTCACAGGGACGACTGACTGGTTGACCACAAGCCTAACTCCTCCAAACTAGCAATCTGGTACCCATCCGGGATTTTTATCCAATGTATAGAAAAATAAAGCAAGTGTAAGTACATGTCGTACTTAACAATTATATCATGGGGTTCATGAGGCTCAAAAAGGTTGACACTGGTTTACTGCGATTAGCTTTAATAGATCATCTTTTTAAGCAATTGGGTGGCAAAGAATTTATCATTCCCATAAACACATGATCAGGTAAACATGATTAATGTATAGCATAAACAATCAATTATTAGCATCATCATTATCCATTAGTGATCATCTCTATTCCATAAGGGTCCAAGGCCGCTCGTGTCCGTGAGCACGACTGTTATAACAGTTTTATACTCTGCAGAGTTTGTACACGTTCACTGTGAGTTGTGATTTACCCTTTCGCCTGAGGTAGCTATTCTCTTGACCCACTTCCAAGGAAGGTCGGCAGGGTTCACTATAAAGCCTTTCAAAGAATTCGTCTAACCAGTTAGGGTCACCAGGCGTATGTGGCCCAACCCTAGGAGTGGCAAGCGTGGGCATCGCAGCACGGTACACACTTCCTAGCGGCAAAGGAAACATACCCTGCGCCTCAAAGGTAACTACTAACAAGCTAGAAAAGATCCTCATACTGAGCTAAAGCCAGAGCCATATGGCCCTCACAGCTGTACTATAAGTCCCGGATGATCGCTTATAGATAAGTCCTTAGGGAGAGGAATCTGAAGCATATAAACACTTCAGCCCCCTGGTTCCATGTTACTAAAAAGTCATATTTTAATGTTTATTGCATATATCATTAGTCAAGTTACAAGATCATGGTTTAGTTAAGCACTAGCAAAAACTATCCCAATGCAATTACCCAAAGGTGTCAAGGAATCCAGGATATCAATTAGCTAGGGAATTTACTACAGTTGCCAAGGTAGACACATGCAATATGAATTAAGTGTTTAAATATGAGTAGGTAACAAGGATAGTCCCATGCTATACTTGCCTTACACACCGATCCTTCGGTAAGCTTTATTCTTTGATGTCCTTCTTCTTCTTCTGGATCACCACGTATATCTCACCGACTGGACGTAATTCGTAGAACACCACACAAACATCCATACACATACATGCATAGCATACAGTTGTATCTATATCAGAACAGTACACCAATCATAGAAAAATAAGTAAAAGAGATTAATATATGATTCTACGTATCACTACGAACACACAGTCGCGAGAAGCACGCTAATCAAAGCTACAGTGAAAAAGATACATCTACCGAAAGATTTGCTTAATACGTGGAAAAATAAACTATAGGCTTCGTTTATGTTAACTATATGAATTCATATACAAAAGATATTTTATAAACAATATGGATTGAATTAAGTCAATTTTAGATTTGAATTATAAAACAAAAGTAAAACAGATCATATTTTATGTATAAAACTCAGTTGTATAATCTTTAATCAAGATATGATTTAAACTATGATTTTTATGAAATAGTAATATAGTAAACATCATTACTAATACGTAGATCTCGATGTTACGAAACAAACGCAACTTGAACGGACTATTTCGGAGTTAGAATGAATGAGTTATGATTTAAACAAGTTTTGCTTTAGTTAATTAATAGATTAAATCTACCCATGAATTTCAAGTGTTGAAAACATGCCTAACAGTCGTATAAACATGTAGAAAATGTAAATACGATCCTAACGCAATTCGAACGGGTCAAATCGGACTTAAAACGCAAAAGTTACGCATGAAATAAGATTCAGTGGCATTCCTGTAAATATTTGAACTCAAATTTGAATTAAAACAATTAAAATCTGAATTTAAATGTACTTTGGACTGGGCACACCATTTCTAGAAAACACAGGGTTTAAAGTGAATAAAATCAGGACTGATATGCAATTCTTTTGAACTAATCTGGACTGCGGTTTATTTCTAAAAACTGTAGGGGCTTTTCTGCAAAATGGCGTGGCTGACCGCGGGTTTGACTGAGGCGCTGACTGGGTGGACGGGTGGCGCTCACTGGTTGGTACGGTGTGCCATGCGGCATGGACCAGCGCTGATGCGGCGGGGTGGACCGAGTCCATGGCCACGGTGGACCGATTATAATCCCCGAAGGGGTATCTAATCTAGACCGATCGTTCCAGATCTGACAGCGAGGGGAGCTCAGGACGAACTGCGGCGGCAGCAGAGTGGCTCCGGTGAACTTGCCATTGCCGGCGGTGAGCCGAGCCCGGCGGCGAGCGTAGGGGGAGCGTTATGGACCGTCCCGAGACCAAGCAAAGGCACCAACATGAACTACAGGATTTCACGAACACACTAGGGTACCGCAACGGGGACGGGGAGCTCGTCTGGGTGACGTTCCCAATGGTGGCGCCATGGCCGGTGGTTCGGAGCTCACGGTTACGACATCCTAGCACACTAGTTGACGAACGGAGGGTAGAGAAGGGACGCGGAGCTCACCGAGACTCGTATTGGGGTGGTCGTGGCGTCCAGGGAGGTCTCTGAGGCACGGTTCGTCATCGTCGGCGGCTAGAGAGAGAAAGAGAGGGCGGGTGAGAGGAAATCTGAGGGAAACGTGACCAAAAACCAAAGGTGGAGGTACCTACGGGCGCGGGCGAGTATGGCGGGGCTCAGGACGTCGTCGGCGGCGTGGATTGGAGCACCGAAGCGACGAATTGCGGTGGCGGCGGTGGGTGCTTGAGCGCGGCTAGGAAAAGGGAGAAGAAGGGCGTCGAGCTCAGGTTTTATAGGCGGGCAGGTGCGGCGTAGAAGGAAGGGGAGCGCGCGTTGGTTGGTTGCCTTCCATGTGGGTGCGGGCGGACTGGCGGCTTGCCATCCATGGCGCGCCATCGGCGGTGAGAGAAAGGAAAGGGGCGCGAGGAAGAAGGAAAGGGAAAGGGACGGCAGCGCTGACGAGTGGGGACGGTGGGGCAGCAAGAGGGGAGAGGGGCGAAACGCGTGCGGGCATGGGCGTTGCGGGCCGCAGCGCTGAGGGTCGAGTAGGCCGTAGGCGCTAGCTGGGCCACGGTGCTACGGGCGAGCCGAGCGGTGGGCCGGGAAGGAGCAGGCCAGCGCGCTGGAAAAGGAGAAGGGAGGAGCGGGCCACCGAGCGGTGGGCCGGTGCGCCGGAAGGAAGGGAAAGAGGGGGGGAGTGTGGCTGGGCTGGCCAGCAGGCCAGGCCCTGTTGCTAGGCCGAGAACACGAAGGAGGCCGGAAGAGAGTTTTTCAAATCAATTTCTTTTTCAATTCTTTTTCTTCTCTTAATTCAAAACAATTTCAAATGTGATCCAAACAAGTATAAATATGATTTAAAATATACTTTCTAATTCCAACATGGATGAACCAATTTTTGGGTATGTTTTCCAAAAATAACTTTTTAAGTTCTTACATTTTCTAATTCCTTTTCTTTTTCTAATCTTCCAATTCTAAGCTAAATTCAAATCCAATTCGAGTATGGTTTTCAAAAATATTTTTCCCATTCAATAAGAATGGACAATTCTATTAGGCTTTCCAAGATAAACTTTACAACTTTAAAAATACTTTTATTTTCTAATTTTCTTTTCTTTCTTTTATTTTATTCCAAAGCCATTTTCAAACTCTTTTCAAAAACATTCCAATTTACTTTGGAGTTTTGGATCAACACCATCCATCACAATAAATAAGATGCAACAGCATGTATGCTCACACATGTTACTACCTTATGTTGAATTTTAAATTAATGAAAAATTTTATTTCCTATATTTCATGTGCACAAAAATTCATAAATAAATCATTTGAACTCTATTTCAAAAGAGGCTAATTTTAGGGTGTTACAATTCTACCCCCCTTAAGATGAATCTCGTCCTCGAGATTCGGAAGACGTTGACTAAGAGATGGGAATACTCCGTCCTTGGATTCTTCTGTACTTCCTCATGTAGTTTCATCGTCTTGCGTTGATAAAGATCCACATTACTTTGCACACCTATTGCCCTTACTCCAAGTAACTTGCCTAACTAATTCCAAAACTTTAACAGGTACCTTGAACAACTCTCAGGTAACCCTAATCACTAGGCCATAATTCTTTTTCCTCATATGTTCACCTTTCAATAAGGCTTCCTTATCTTCTTGGTCCGAAAGAGAATCTATCACCAATCTTCAAAACATTAATGATCCTGGGAACCTGTGGGTTATTGGCCCATCATGCTTCCTTAGCTGACTTAACAAGCAAGACACTACTTTTCTTCTCGTATAAGGACACATCCCACACCTTCACAAGATGCATTATTGTAGATACAAAGCTCTTGTCCTGATCTATCAAAGCTAATACTTAGGCTTTACTTTGACCTCTTGGACTCCTTTGAACACTTGGCTGAGGTCTCTTGATCCAAACTAACTTAAAAGCTTTTTCGGTAACTTTATCAACATCTTGCTGGTCTTGGATAGACCTTTCTTGGACTTCTAACCAAAACTCATTGAAACTCTAAATTCTCTCTTACATCCTTGAGTACCACCACGCTTCCGCTGCGCACTCTGATTTCCGCTGTGCAAACTCAACGTATGATACTTCATCTTACCAATTCTTCCACTTGGCTACCCCCCTTAAGATAAGGTAAAGTAGGGGGTACCAAAGTATAGCTTGCATCATCTTGTGATTGAAGTCTACTATTGTTCAGGATTTCCTCAGGGTTTTTGATCGTCTAAAATCAAAGATATGAACTGATAAAGACAGGCTGCTCTAAAGACAAGATAGGGAAAACAGAAGAAAATCGTAACCCAACTATTTATTTCAGTAATCCTTATACCTTAGGCCTATAAACTAAATGAAATTGTGGGAACACCCAACAAGATCATTGCAGTCATTACAAAGATGCAAAACAAGCATAAACATAATGACAATTCAACAAAGTACTTAAAAATGCATAACTCATTCATTGACTCACTTGCGATACTATCATTTTTATTACATAAGGGCACAAATTCCTAATTCTTAAAAATGGCATGATTACAGGGACATCTCTCGCATGGGAGTGACACATCATCCACTACATCAATTTCACCATATGCTTCTTTTGTATTGTGTGTCACCATCACTTGCTAGTGGTAGTCCTGTATTGACCTAACTCTGGCTACCTCCATGGCATAATTGTTGATCCTTCTATGGGCAAGATTCAACATAATGTCCTTCTTGCTGGCAATGATAACATCTTCTCTTAGCTGGATCTTTAGTGATGTCATACTCCACAGAATTGTTGCTTAGAGTATTATCAGCTTGTTGATTTCGTAAGTTCATCTTTGTTTGATTGGACTGCTTTTTCGCTCGCTTGATCTTTCGGGGTTGAAACTCCGTGTAGGTGATTGTCCACCCATCTATGCATACCTCAGGTGGAAAGACTGGAGTAACCTTGGCTTGAGAAACTTCCAATTCTTTAGAGTCTGAGTTTAACTGACTAGGGATTGAAGCTGGATGTGATGATGTAATAGAACTCGAATGTTGATTGCTTTCCAGTTCTGACTCTGGTGAGATCTCCTTTCTCTTCTTATCCACATTTTCCTTAGGTACACGCTGAATACCTTCATACTCAATTCTTTCTCCTGACGGTGCAGTTAGAAGCACCGAATGCTGGGCATACTTGATCACTCCTTTACAAGCAGATAGCCATCCTATTCCAAGAATGATATCAATGTCCACTAACTCTAATACAATAAGGTTTGTTTCAAATTTTACTCCTTTGATGTTAAGACTAACTCTTGGGCATTTGTGGTTTGCCTTCATTTCTCCTTCTGGGGTCTTAACTATCGCTGGTCTCCTCATTGGAAGCATAGTTATCTTATATTCCATTACATATGCACTAGAGATAAATGAATGTGAAGCTCTGGGGTCAAACAGCACTATGGCGGAAGCTGAGTTTACTGGAATGAAACCATACACAACCTCCTTAGCTCCACGAATAGTAGTCATATCCACATTATTCAATCTTCCTTGGATGTAGTTTTTCTTTGCTTTACTTTCTTGCTCCTGTTTCTTCTGGACCTTCTGTTCCTGCTTTTGCTGTGGTTGATCCTGGCATTCATGTGTCATTCTTCCAATATCTTCATTAGACTTCATATTATTCCAAGCTTCTATTACTTGTCTCTTCACTGGCCCTTTTGGTATGTTGATTTGATCTTGTGGCAAGCACTATTGAAAACTCCTAGGTTGAGTCATACCTTCTGGTGCTTGTTGTTGCACAGCTACAAGCTTCTCCTTATCGAATGCAGTCAAGGGCAACGTAGCTTGGTCCTCCTGATCTCTGATGTTGGCAGTTATCTCATTACGTTCCATCTATATAGACAAAGATAGAGGATTGAGAATAGAGACAAAGTTTTCATAACAGACAGAGGCTGAAGTGAGCATAAATTTTAGCAAATAACAAGGTTGGAGAGAAAACAAGAACTAAGCAAGATAAAAGCATGCTAAAACGTCCAGTTCTATCTAGGCTTGCGTCCTACAGTCAGCATTGCTCTGATACCACTTTGTAGCACCCGGTTTTAAAGACAAAACCAGATACACACTATATGTGAGCCCAGGAAGTCAAATCTCACATATAGCCACAAATAAGGGTAATATCAAGAGACAATACTTATTACATAACGTATTAGTAAAAAGAAAATAACCTCAGAGTAAAGACAGCGGAAAGTTGACTCCATTCTTCAGGCGAAGACTCCAAATTTATAGGGACGACTGACTGGTTGACCACAAGCCTAACTCCTCCAAACTAGCAATCTGGTACCCATCCGGGATTTTTATCCAATGTATAGAAAAATAAAGCAAGTGTAAGTACATGTCATACTTAACAATTATATCATGGGGTTCATGAGGCTCAAAAAGGCTGACACTGGTTTACTGCGATTAGCTTTAATAGATCATCTTTTTAAGCAATTGGGTGGCAAAGAATTTATCATTTCCATAAACACATGATCAGGTAAACATGATTAATGTATAGCATAAACAATCAATTATTAGCATCATCATTATCCATTAGTGATCATCTCTATTCCATAAGGGTCCAAGGCCGCTCGTGTCCGTGAGCACGGCTATTATAACAGTTTTATACTCTGCAGAGTTTGTACACGTTCACTGTGAGTTGTGATTTACCCTTTCGCCCGAGGTAGCTATTCTCTTGACCCACTTCCAAGGAAGGTCGGTAGGGTTCACTATAAAGCCTTTCAAAGAATTTGTCTAACCAGTTAGGGTCGCCAGGCGTATGTGGCCCAACCCTAGGAGTGGCAAGCGTGGGCATCGCAGCACGGTACACACTTCCTAGTGGCAGAGGAAACATACCCCGCGCCTCAAAGGTAACCACTAACAAGCTAGAAAAGATCCTCATACTGAGCTAAAGCCAGAGCCATATGGCCCTCACAGCTGTACTGTAAGTCCCGGATGATCGCTTACAGATAAGTTCTTAGGGAGAGGAATCTGAAGCATATAAACACTTCAGCCCCCTGGTTCCATGTTACTAAAAAGTCATATTTTAATGTTTATTGCATATATCATTAGTCAAGTTACAAGATCATGGTTTAGTTAAGCACTAGCAAAAACTATCCCAATGCAATTACCCAAAGGTGTCAAGGAATCCAGGATATCAATTAGCTAGGGAATTTACTACAGTTGCCAAGGTAGACACATGCAATATGAATTAAGTGTTTAAATATGAATAGGTAACAAGGATAGTCCCATGCTATACTTGCCTTACACACCGATCCTTCGGTAAGCTTTATTCTTTGATGTCCTTCTTCTTCTTCTGGATCACCACGTATATCTCACCGACTGGACGTAATTCGTAGAACACCACACAAACATCCATACACATACATGCATAGCATACAGTTGTATCTATATCAGAATAGTACACCAATCATAGAAAATAAGTAAAAGAGATTAATATATGATTCTACGTATCACTACGAACACACAGTCGCGAGAAGCACGCTAATCAAAGCTACGGTGAAAAAGATACATCTACCGAAAGATTTGCTTAATACGTGGAAAAATAAACTATAGGCTTCGTTTATGTTAACTATATGAATTCATATACAAAAGATATTTTATAAACAATATGGATTGAATTAAGTCAATTTTAGATTTGAATTATAAAACAAAAGTAAAACAGATCATATTTTATGTATAAAACTCAGTTGTATAATCTTTAATCAAGATATGATTTAAACTATGATTTTTATGAAATAGTAATATAGTAAACATCATTACTAATACGTAGATCTCAATGTTACGAAACAAACGCAACTTGAACGGACTATTTCGGAGTTAGAATGAATGAGTTATGATTTAAACAAGTTTTGCTTTAGTTAATTAATAGATTAAATCTACCCATGAATTTCAAGTGTTGAAAACATGCCTAACAGTCGTATAAACATGTAGAAAATGTAAATACGATCCTAACGCAATTCGAACAGGTCAAATCGGACTTAAAACGCAAAAGTTACGCATGAAATAAGATTCAGTGGCATTCCTGTAAATATTTGAACTCAAATTTGAATTAAAACAATTAAAATCTGAATTTAAATGTACTTTGGACTGGGCACACCATTTCTGGAAAACACAGGGTTTAAAGTGAATAAAATCAGGACTGATATGCAATTCTTTTGAACTAATCTGGACTGTGGGTTTATTTCTAAAAACTGCAGGGGCTTTTCTGCAAAATGGCGTGGCTGACCGCGGGTTTGACTGAGGCGCTGACTGGGCGGACGGGTGGCGCTCACTGGTTGGCACGGTGTGCCACGCGGCATGGACCAGCGCTGATGCGGCCGGGTGGACCGAGTCCATGGCCACGGTGGACCGATTATAATCCCCGAAGGGGTATCTAATCTAGACCGATCGTTCCAGATCTGACAGCGAGGGGAGCTCGGGATGAACTGCGGCGGCAGCAGAGTGGCTCCGGTGAACCTGCCATTGCCGGCGGTGAGCCGAGCCCGGCGGCGAGCGTAGGGGGAGCGTTATGGACCGTCCCGAGACCAAGCGAAGGCACCAACGTGAACTACAGGATTTCGCGAACACACTAGGGTACCGCAACGGGGACGGGGAGCTTGTCTGGGTGACGTTCCCAACGGTGGCGCCATGGCCGGTGGTTCGGAGCTCACGGTTACGGCATCCTAGCACACTAGTTGACGAACGGAGGGTAGAGAAGGGACGAGGAGCTCACCGAGACTCGTACTGGGGTGGTCGTGGCGTCCGGGGAGGTCTCCGAGGCACGGTTCGTCGTCGTCGGCGGCTAGAGAGAGAAAGAGAGGGCGGGTGAGAGGAAATCTAAGGGAAACGTGACCAAAAACCAAAGGTGGAGGTACCTACGGGCGCGGGCGAGTACGGCGGGGCTCAGGACGTCGTCGGCGGCGTGGCTTGGAGCACCGAAGCGACGAATTGCGGTGGCGGCGGTGGGTGCTTGAGCGCGGCTGGGAAAAGGGAGAAGAAGGGCGTCGAGTTTAGGTTTTATAGGCGGGCAGGCGCGGCGTAGAAGGAAGGGGAGCGCGCGTTGGTTGGTTGCCTTCCATGCGGGTGCGAGCGGACTGGCGGCTTGCCATCCGTGGCGCGCCATCGGCGGTGAGAGAAAGGAAAGGGGCGCGAGAAAGAAGGAAAGGGAAAGGGACGGCAGCGCTGACGAGTGGGGACGGTGGGGCAGCGAGAGGGGAGAGGGGCGAAACACGTGTGGGCATGGGCGTTGCAGGCCGCAGCGCTGAGGGTCGAGTAGGCCGTAGGTGCTAGCTGGGCCACGGTGCTACGGGCGAGCCGAGCGGTGGGCCGGGAAGGAGCAGGCCAGCGCGCTGGAAAAGGAGAAGGGAGGAGCGGGCCACCGAGCGGTGGGCCGGTGCGCCGGAAGGAAGGGAAAGAGGGGGGGAGTGTGGCTGGGCTGGTCAGCAGGCCAGGCCTGTTGCTAGGCCAAGAACACGAAGGAGGCCGGAAGAGAGTTTTTCAAATCAATTTCTTTTTCAATTCTTTTTCTTCTCTTAATTCAAAACAATTTCAAATGTGATCCAAACAAGTATAAATATGATTTAAAATATACTTTCTAATTCCAACATGGATGAACCAATTTTTGGGTATGTTTTCCAAAAATAACTTTTTAAGTTCTTACATTTTCTAATTCCTTTTCTTTTTCTAATCTTCCAATTCTAAGCTAAATTCAAATCCAATTCGAGTATGGTTTTCAAAAATATTTTTCCCATTCAATAAGAATGGACAATTCTATTAGGCTTTCCAAGATAAACTTTACAACTTTAAAAATACTTTTATTTTCTAATTTTCTTTTCTTTCTTTTATTTTATTCCAAAGCCATTTTCAAACTCTTTTCAAAAACATTCCAATTTACTTTGGAGTTTTGGATCAACACCATCCATCACAATAAATAAGATGCAACAGCATGTATGCTCACACATGTTACTACCTTATGTTGAATTTTAAATTAATGAAAAATTTTATTTCCTATATTTCATGTGCACAAAAATTCATAAATAAAAGAAGATCGCATGCCGCGAGGTCTATGCGATCGAACCGGCCGCACCCGCCTTCCTCCGATGGTCAGAATCCGCCATAACCTTCGACTAGACTGACTACCCGCATCCTACAACCGGGGAGATATCCGCTCGTGGTCGACCCAATCATCGGTACAAAGTGCCTCCCCAAGGTACTGATGGATGGAGGCAGCGGCCTCAACATCCTCTACACCGAGAAGCTCGACGCCATGGGCATCGAGTGAGCGCGCGTCCGGCCAACCAGAGCGCCTTTCCATGGTGTCAGTGCCTAGAAAGCAGGCCTTGCCACTTGGGCTAGCTCAATCTGCCCATCACCTTCGAGGGTCCATCCAACTATAGGACTAGAGACCCTCACTGTCGGTGTTTCGAACAAACACCGGCTAGTGAATTTATAATTGTTGCGCAGTTAGGCCCGGATGGTGTACTAAAGGACACAAGGTTTATACTAGTTCAGGCAGAATGTCTCTATGTCTAGTCTGCTGCTGCTCATGTTATTAGTACCAAAAAAGGTTCATAGTAGGGGGTACAAATGGTCGAGAGAGGGACAGGTCCCAAGTCTCTGATGGAAAGGTCAAAAGGATGCCAAGAGCTCGGTTGCTGCTTGGCTATGTGTTGTGTGTCGAAAACGATTGATCAAAAGTCGGTCCCCTTAGTGGGGTGCACTGTCCTCCCTTTTATAGACCAAGGGGGGAACAAGGGGTTACAGACGGGAGAAAGAGGAAAAAAACCAAAGGTGGAGAAGGTCCTTTGAGGGAACCGGGTCTTCCTTTTCCCATATGCTTGCCCTGCTAACATGGCAGACCATGTCAGGAATGGCATGTTCGTTGATCCTTATAGGGCCATGCCCTGGCCTCTTGCAGCAAGTGGGCGCGTCCCATCCTACACCGGTGGGCGATGCGGCATGCCAGAGAGCCGAACCGTGACCCTTCGAAGAGTAGGCGGGGAAATGACCATACATTGGTCACTATAGATGATGTGAGTTCTGTCTTGGATCATAGTGGTTGTCGTATGCTCATGTTAGCATCCGCGTCTGAGGGCTAATGGCGGCGCCTACAACACTGTGGGACAAAAGTCGGTGCCTACAACACTATTCAGGCTCTATCAGGTCGGAAAGGGCCAAAAAGTGCCCGTCCCGTCGTATCCTGACAGTACCTTCCTATAGGCATGTAGGGCATGGCCCTCGGTACTTGCGGTTGACCCAAATGTCTTGTCGTACTATGTGCTTGTCTTTATGAAGGAACATGGTGTAGTCATCGGGCGAGACGGAGCCAACCCTTAGACGTCAGGCAAGGCGGAGCCTGCCCACGTTCGTCAGGCATGGCGGAGCCAGCCCTCAGCCATCGGGTGAGGCGGAGCCAGCCCTCAAACATCGGGTGGGGCAGAGCCTGGCCTCAGCCATTGGGCGAGGCAGAGCCTGCCCATGGCCGTCGGGCGAGGCGGAGCCTGGCCTCAGACATCGGGTGAGGCGGAGCCTGCCCTCAGCCATCGGGCGAGGTGGAGCCAGCCCTCAGGCGTCGGGCGAGGTGGAGTCTTAGCCCTCGAGGGTCGGGAGAGGTGGAACCACTCTTCCGTTGTTCGAACAAGAAATGTAGTAGCGTTCTTGTCTAACCGGAAAGCGTCAACGTTCGATGGTTATTAATTCCACCTCATTGGGTACCCCGGTATTAGATCCCCGATAGTAGCCCCCGAGCCCTCAGGCGATTCGGGCAGAATCGCCCAGGGGGTATCTCGATTTGCTAGAGCGTACGCGTGAGCGCACTCGACGGGTGTAGCCCCCAAGCCCCTGGGTGATTCAGGCAAAATTGCCTGGGGGTATCTCGATTCACCAGAGGATGCTTGCGAGTGCACCTGATGGGTGTAGCCTGCGAGCCCCTAGGTGATTCAAGGTAGAATCACCCCCTGGTATCTCGATTCGCCAGAGGGTGCGCGCGAGCGCACCCGTCGGTTGTACCCCCCCAAGCCCCCGGGTGATTCGGATAGAATCACCTAGGGGGAACTTCGTACCCTTCATGGGTATGGCTGTGAGATTGGTTTTTTTGTCAATCCAGACAGTTTGAGGGAAATCCTAGTATCCCGTTCAGTGGGGATTCGTCCTAGGGTTTACCTGGTTGGGACTTGATTGCAGCTTCGAGGCTCCCTTGAGGCTTGTGTGCCTGAGTCCTAGTCGCTCGTGGGCCCATCCCTCGATGGGACTAGCCAGTCGAGATTATTGGGCTGGCCCTCGAACTCCTGGGCCCTAGGCGAAGCTAGAGAAGAGGCTTTTTTTACCCGCATCCCCCCTGGGAAACGAGTCATGGTCTGCTTGGGAAGGTGAAACTGCCCAGCGCGATTTTGGTGGGAAAGGATAGGGATCGTGGGTGGATATTCCCGCGATGTGGCGGAGTGGTGTATCATGGCGGGCTCAGGAGACTGAGGCAAACAGTTGCTCTTCTTGCATCCATCGCCCCTATAAAACCATGGGGTTGGCCCCTAGGGTTCCGTACTTCGCCTCCTCGCCTTCGCATCTGCAACCCCCATCGCCAATCACCTGAGCTTCCCGCACCCGCATCGTAGCCGTCGTTAAGCTCGCATCCGCACCGCAGCCAGCTGTCAAGCTCGCATCCACCCCCTTCTCCATCGTTTTAATGGAGCCATGGTGTAGATCCAACATCACCCCTCAGCGCCTAGAGGGCCTCATCCGCCATGGCCTCCTTTGCCCGTTGACCACCATCGAGGAGTGGCGACTGCCTAGTGATGAGGACTTGTCGTTGTCGCCCGAAGGATATGTTGCGTCCTTTGCTCTCTTCCATGAGCGGGGATTCACCGTAGCTGCTCATAAGTTCCTTCGGGGCTATTAGACTACTACCAGGTGGAGTTGCAGTGCCTTAATCCCAATGGGGTCCAACATATTGCGGCGTTCATTGCCCTTTGTGAGGGGTTCCTGGGAATTAGCCCCCACTTCGATCTATGGCGGTATTTCTTTGCCGTCAACCTGTTGAAGAAGCGGGTTGGGAAGCAGGAGCTGAGCATGTTGATGGGATGTGCCAGCATTCATCTATGCAACAATCAGACGAACGACTACCTATTGATGCATTTGTTAATCTCCAACAAGGGGTGGCATTCACAGTGATTTTACTGTCAAGGACGACATGGCCGCCCCTTGTCGGTGTTCTCCGGGCGCCTCATCGAAGAGGTCCTAGGGTCGTGGAAGTGGGGTGTCCCAGACAAAGATAAGAAGAGGATCAAGGACCATCTCGCTACCCTCCAAATTCTAAAGGAGAGGGGTGTGTAGGGATCTAGGATCATCGGCACCTACCACACGTGGAGGGTGGTGCCGCTGATGAGTCGCGTGCTCCCCCTGTACCTAATGGCGCTTGGGCATCACCTAAAGGGACTGATGCTCATGGACGAAGTGCTCCCCCCCCACCGAAGTGGCGCAGCAGATCAAGGAGGCGATGGAGTCTTTGAAGGACACCACCGACGTTGTCCTTGATTTCATATATCCGGTGTCAGGGACATCCTCCTAATGCGGTCGGAACTAGGGTTGATTGTTGTAAGTTCCCCTTTCCCATGCCTTCTCTTTACTTGAATTTCTGACCCCTTGATGCTGACGTCGGGATGGTGGGACTAGCTGAAGAGACTCATCCTTGGGGATAGCCCAGCTTTGGTGCCAAAGGACCAGATCTTGGCGATAGCAAATCGTACCACGACCGAGTGGGATAAGAGGATGAGGGAGCTCAAGAAGAAGAAGATGCTATGGATGCAGCAAGCATGGGATCGAGGAGAGGAGACAGGTAGTGATGATGACGATGACAAAGTGGAGGAGCTTGATGAGGTAGTTGCTGATGTGGATTGGGGTGTCCTGGAGGGCAAGGATCCACTGATAGGCACCCAATTGTCCACGCAGGGACCCTTCTTGTTCCATGTGGGGGAAAGTGAGTCCGTGAGGCCAGCGGAGGCAGGCCAAACAATCGGCCCGTCCCCGAGGCCGGTGGGAGCTGGTGGGTCCACCGCTACACCCGGGGAGCCGGTGGAGGATCGGTGGATGGGGGGAGGCGGATCTACCACCACCCCCGAGGTGCTGATAGAGGGGGTGGCTCCGCTACCGTGGCCCACAAGCCGATGGGGGCGGGTGGATCCACCGCCACGCCCAAGGTATCAACAGAGAGGGGCGGCTCTACCGCCGCACCCTCAGAAACAGTGGAGGCGAGCCCCTCTGCCTTGGAGCAGGGGGTAGGCTCAAAGCTGGCCCCACCCTAATGAGGTGGAGCAGGGAGCTAGGGGTTCATCCCCCAAACATCGCCTAATAGCGCTGAAAGGTCCTAATATGGCTAGAGGGGGGGTGAATAGCCTATTTAAAAATCTACAAATCAACTAGAGCAATTTGATTAGTATGACAAATAGCTTAATGCAAACTTGCTCTAGCTCTACAAGGGTTGCAAGCCACCTATCCAACAATTCTAGTTGCAATGATTACTTAGGCACACAAACTTGCTATGTAATTACTCACTAAGAGCTCTCAACCTTGCTACTCTAAAGAGCTCAACTAGATGAATGTAAATAATAAAGCAAGCTCTCAATTCTAATTACACTAAAGAGCTTATGTCAACTAGTTTGCAAGAATGTAAATAAGTGAGTAGGGATGATTATATCGACGTGTAGGGGATGAACCAACCACAAGATGAATATATAGCCAATCACCGGGAGAATGCCAAAGACAAGAGACAATCGATTTTTCTCCCGAGGTTCACGTGCTTGCCAACACGCTACGTCCCCGTTGTGTCGACCAATACTTGGTGGTTCAGCGGCTAAGAGGTGTTTCACAAATCCTCGTCCACACTGATAGGACACCGCAAGAACCGACCCACAAGTGAGGTAACTCAATGACACGAGCAATTTACTAGAGTTACCTTTCAGCGCTCCACCGGGGAAGGTACAACTCCCCTCACAATCATCCGGAGACAGCCACGAACAATCACCAACTCATGCCGATCCTCCACCGCTGCTCCAACCGTCTAGGTGGTGGCAACCACCAAGAGAAACAAGCGAAATCCGTAGCACAACACGAATACCAAGTGCCACTAGATGCAATCACTCAAGCAATGCACTTGGATTCTCTCCCAATCTCACAATGATGATGGATCAATGATGGAGATGAATGGGAGGACTTTGGCTAAGCTCACAAGGTTGCTATGTCAATGAAAATGTGCAAGAGTTATCCCTTGAGCTGGCCATGGGGCTATATATAGAGCCCCCATCAAATAGAGCCATTATACCCCTTCACTGAGCAAAACGCGCTCTGACCGGACGCTCCGGTCATACTGACCGGACCCTGGACACAGCGTCCGGTCCACAGATGTAAGCCACGTGTCATTCTGAGTTAAACTTGAGCCACCAGATCACAACGGCTATTAACTGACCGGACGCTCCAACAAAACTGATCGGACGCTGAACCACCAGCGTCCGGTCGTTTACAGTAAGGGTCCAAATCCGGTTTTCTTCGATCGGACGCGTCCAGTCCACCTTGACCGGACACAGACCAGCGTCCGGTGCTAAACCCTAGTCACTGTGTCACCATGTCAGTTTGACCGGACGTAGAAACCAGCATCCGGTGCATCTCAGGTCCAGCGTCCGGTCAGTTGACATGATGCCAGCGTCTTCGCGATCAACTCGTTTTTCACTTCTAACTTCTTCACCCTTGCTCCAATGTGCTAACCACAAGAATTTACATCCGACATAATAGAAAATAGGCATTCCATTTTCCCGAAAGCGCCATCTCAACCCTGCAAACACCACCTCCTTTGTAGATGTGCCAACACCACCAAGTGTATCACCTTGTGCACAAGTGTTAGCATATTTTTACAAACATTTTCAAGGGTGTTAGCACTCCACTAGATCCTAAATGCATATGCAATGAGTTAGAGCATCTAGTGGCACTTTGATAACCGCATTCCAATACGAGTTTCACTCCTCTTAATAGTACGGCTATCTATCCTAAATGTGATCACACTCACTAAGTGTCTTGATCACTAAAACAAAATGACTCCTACATTTTATACCTTTGCCTTGAGCCTTTTGTTTTTCTCTTTCTTCTTTTCCAAGTTTAAGCATTTGACCATCACCATGGCATCATCATTGTCATGATCTTTGCCATTGCTTCATCACTTGGAGTAGTGCTACCTATCTCTTAATCATCTTGGTAAACTAGGTTAGCACTTAGGGTTTCATCAATTAACCAAAACCAAACTAGAGCTTTCAAGCGCCAACGTAAGTTGTCGCCTCCTCTGTTATCTTTGTTTTTCTCTATTTTCATGGTGGCTCATGCCCTTTGTTTTTTCTATAGTGCCAGGGGGCTAGTCAGACGGGGCACTCCTATAGCGCTGGTGCCCAAGAAAACCCTCGCCCTTTAGGCAAGGCAGGGGCCACCGTCTGATGTTGCTCCCGTTCTGAGCGAGAGTGGAGCTGGCGCCATAGCCTTGTCGACCGGTCTGGCGATGCCCGTGATGGTGTCCGTGCCCTCGGTGAGTCAAGCAATCGGTGCAGCCGAGGGATCACCCTCAGAGGTTGTCATGCAACCAGCGGTGGAAGTGATTTCGCCTTCGGCATCAGAGCTAGCGGAGCCATTGGCCACAGCTGTTGCGTCGACCACAGCAGTCGTAGCGTGGCCGGATGAGGTCTCACCGATGGAGGCGGAGGTGATGGTGGCTACGATGGATGGGTCATAGCCAGAAGTTGTGGTGGCAGTGCTTGAGGCAGTGGTGCGTTCCACACCACCGGCGGCCCCTGAGGTGACGCCTATCCTAGGCAGGACAGAGGGGGTCGCTGCCGAGGGACCCTCGAACACCACAGTGGTCGCCGAGGAGACCGGTAGGGAGTTGTCCCTGGCTCTGACATCAGGGGGCAGCCGCCAGCCTGCACAGGACGAGCCCCTGCTCCAATGGTAGAGTCCATAGGATCCGGCGTCAGTGATCTTCACCCTTGACGATGGCGCCAAGGGCATGGACCGAGAGAGTCTTAACCAATGGGATCACAGCCATGTTGGATGCTCTGAACCATGCCCAGGGCGCCCTTCGAGACATCATCATTCCCATCGGCTAGGTATTTACTTGGTCTTGCCTCTCGATTTCTTCTCTCTTCATCTACTTTCATTTTCTGACCACCTGTCTTTTTCAGTCTCTTGCCGCTCGCAGCTAGGAGAAATCCTAGTTCCTTTGTGAACACAAGGAAGAGTGGGACCATCTTGTCGATGAGGCACGGCTGCATAGGGACTTGACCGCCCAGCTCTGCCAGAGGGTGGCAGAGCTAACTCCCCTTGCGACGGAGGCAGACGATCTTCGACAGTGGGAAGCTGAATCCTGCTGGCACGCGAAGGATGTCGGGGGGATGCTCTAGGATCTAGCGGTGAGGGCATGGCAGGACACGGAGGAGGCCGCTAGGGTGCAGAAGCAGCGGGACGAGCTGCTCCAGTGGGATGCTGGACCCATCAGCGGATCATCGACCTCCTGGACGAGGTGGAGAAGGAGCGGGAGCTCAAGCTGCGAGGTAAGCAGAGGTCCATGGCCCTAGAGCAGAGGGCGAAGCTGGAAGTCAAGACGGTCGCCCAGCTACACGGGGAGTGTGACGAGCATCGCTAGACCTCAGAGAGGCTTCACTTGGAGCATGGTATGGTCTGCGGGGAGCGCGACCAGGCCATCTAAGAGCATGACAAGGCATGGTAGAGGATTAGCTCCCTCTAGGCTGAGCTTGACACCGTGAAGGCTCAGAAGCTAGAGGCCAAGGGTGCCGCTGCTAGACTTGCCAAGGATCTCACCAAGGTGAGGAGTGTTCTTCAGGTGAAGAGCGATGAGCTCTAACTCCTAAAGGTTGGCCTTAGTGTCATCTGTGATGACCTGCAAGTGGTGTAGGTAGAGGGGACCAGCTCACTCATGGCCCACGCCATAGACATCATAGCGTGGGTGTGCTAGCTAGAGAAGGAAGCTTTTCACTTGGGGATTATCCAAGCCTTCACCATGGCCCACTCGCATTATGATGTTAACATCAACCTAGGGGTGATGAGCCTAGGTTTCGTGCCTGGCTATGAGCTCTCCAAGCTAGATGAAATAGAAGTGGCGGTGACTCCTCTCGCGGAAAGCCTGGCGAGCAAAATTGAAGACATGGTTCTGCCCTAGAGGGGTCGTTAGTTAGTCGAGTCTGATAAACATTTATCTATAATCTGTGGATGAGTGTCGGTACTTTTGTGCCCAAAAATAGTTTCATAATTCTGTTTCATAATTTAACTTTGTTTGTTTGAACTTGATTTCTTCCCTTTTGGATTTGAAAAAAGGTTTATGTGATCTGATCCTTCCTGTTTGTTAAGACCATAGGGTCCAAGGTGTTCAAGGGGGAAATTTTGATCATGCTTGTGAGCAAAGTTACCATGGTTGTTGGGGCGTGGGCTTTTTGCAATCTTACCAGGCACGCTCGTTTATCTGTTCCCACAATCCTTGCCACTAATTTTAACGTGAGGAAGAGGTCTTACGCATCGATTGTTTTGAAAAAAGGAGGTATTCATACCTTGTATTCATATATACCCCTTACTTAGGATTTTAACAATCATTCCATGATCGTGCATTTGGTCCCATTGCTCACCCGGCCTTCCTCGAGCCCCCGCGCGTGGTGGAGATTCGGTCAAGGGTCGGCTCGTTTTGTGACTGTGGCCTTGTCCGTAGTTTTCACAACTGGAGGGGTGGAGGTAGCGTCGCTTGCCTCAATGGCTCGAGTGATGTGCTTGATGAGCTTGCTAACGGGGATGTTCGGATGGAATCCGATCCATCACTTTGCTATAGGGTTGGCAAAGCCCTCGGGTGGCATTTTGTTGCTCCTTGACCTACCTTCCAACATATTCCCCCTCAATGGGGATTCTATGGGCTCAGCTAGAGGCTGGATTGACCTTAGAAGGTTGAGATGACCCTATCCGCCTCAATGTGGGTTGGGCAAAGGCCGCTGAGGCTCATCTGTGTTTTCTCCTCTGGCTCTTGTTTGATGCAAGGTAGCCTTAGACCCTTCGCGGGTCAGCCTTCAAACCTCGGTCTCTCGATTTCAAATCGAGCGGCTCGAGCCCCTGAGCCCCTTAGGGTCTGATAGGGGTCGGTCATGTTTCACGCGTTGCCCCGTCCTCGGTTTTCGCAACCGGAGGGGCTGAGTTGATGACACTTGCCTTGATGGCTCGAGTGTCACGCTCAATGAGCTCGCTAATGGGTATGTTCATGTGGAATCTAGGGTCCATCATTCGCTGACGGGGTCGGCAGAGCCCTCATGTGGCATCCCACTACTTCTTAACCCTGCCTCCCGATAGATGCCTGAGCCATTTGATAGGCTTAGGTGGCCCGTTGGCCTCTACCTCGATGGAGATTCTATGGGTTTGGCTCGAGGTTAGAATCAAATGAGAAAGGTCAAGATGTCCCTAGTCCACTTCTAAGCTGGGGACAGGGCAAGGCCGCTAGGGCTCATCATGGTTTTTCTCCCCTCACTCTGTTTGACACGAGGTAGCCTCAAGCCCTTCGTAGGCTAGCCTTCAAACCTCGGTCTTGTGCCGCTCATATCGAATGAGGCGACTGCCAGCTTCGTGACGTGACACGAAGCGTTGAGATGCAGCGATTGCATATGTAACATTGGGATGATGGGAGTAATGTATGGTTTGATTGAAATGAAAGTGGGGGTCGGTAATGTTACCTCGGTGGCACGAGCGACGAGAAGTTCTTACCGGACATGTCCGTGCGGAGTTTGAGTCTGACGCTTGTGATGGGGCCGGCGTGACCTGCACGAGCATCGCAATTTTTTGTTTCTGTCCCTCGGCGGTGATCCGAGCCATTTGATCATTTTTGGGCGACCCGACAGCTTCTCTTTGTGGGAGATTCTGTAGGGGGCCCCTCTGAACCCTTCTCAAGAAGGCGGATGATAAAGATTGGGGCATGGGGAACTGTGAATTCGATAATGCTGGTGAACAAAAACATCGTAGCCACCGGGTCGTTGGGTCTAACGGTTTGTCCAGTTCTACTCATAGTCTTACACCTGCACCCCATGTCTTTGGTTTTTAAATGTAAGGAGGGGTCAGGTAATGAGCATGTCTAAACAAGTAGACACTCTCAGCAGCCCTTGAGCGATGTCCGTGCCCCTGCGGTTGCTGGGGTCAGAGGCTCGGTAATGAATTTAACACGCAAAGTGGGTAAATAGAGATGCTTATCTTTCAGCGGTTGGTCATTCGTCGTTTTACCTGGGGCGCCTGATCGACCCAGGGGGGCTGGTGGGCTCCCCTAGATGGGGGTTTCGTCGTCGGGTCATTCCATAGTCTTGCCTAGGGAAGCGGAGAGTCGCCTGCATGCGGGTGTGCCCTAATTCTCGTGCCTGGCTCATATTAGTGGCGGGCCATGCCTAGGCAATGTCCTGTTTGACCAGGCGACATTTCATCGACTAGAGTGTGTCCTGTCAGTTCAGGCGTGTCCCCTTGGATTTTAGTCGGCATCGATTTCCCATCTGCATTGAATGGGGGAAGGGAGAGAGTTTTATGTCCCATCTTTTCACCTTTCCTCAGCTGTTGCGCCTCTTCCTTAAATAGGGAGGGGGGAGTTCTCATCCCATTCCTTCGCTTGTTCCTGAGCTGCTACCTTCTCTCCTTCTTCCTTTTCACCAAATGCGTTCATGTGTCGCAGTGGTTCCTAAGTGAGAGAGGGTAATCCCAGGGAGAGGGGAACTCACAAATCCATTCATGAATTTGGAGTGCGATGTCGAGCTAGAGGTCATCCAATGTAGATAAGATGGTGCAGGTCTACCTTTGTTGAGAAGGGGCTACTGCTGTCGAAGAAGGAGGTGCACTGGAGGGTGCCGAGCATCGTTGGCTTTGCCGTCATTCATTGTGGCCTCTCTTCGGTGGGAGACGCCCCCGCCATTGTCAGGATTGCAGCTGATGACGATGGCGTAGTCCCTGGATGCCCCAGTGGAGGTGCCATTATTATGGTTGCGGCTGATGACGATGGGCGTACTCCCTAGATGCCCCGGTGGAGGTGTTGTTGTTAGGGTTTCCAGCTGATGACGATGGCGTAGTCCCTAGACACCCTAGCAGAGGTGCCGTTGTTAGGGTTGCGGCTGATGACGATGGCGTAGTCCTTAGACATCCCTGACGGAGGCACCACAGTCGCCGACGTGGTGCTTGACGTTGCAGATGATGGCGTCCTCGAGGATCCCGTGGAGCGGTAGGACATCACCGATGGAGAGCGTGGCACGGCGACCGTAATAGTGCTCATGGCAAAACTGGTCAAAAGCTGTAATCGAAAAAGTTTGTGGGGGAGCCTCCGAGTGACCAGTCTTTTGAATTTATGAATACATTAGTCCTTTTTGTGATGAAATCACTTTGTAAGCGATGAATTTGTGCAAAAATGAACAAGTTTTTAGCTTTCATTATGGCCAACGGCTTTTCAGCTCTTCTCCCTCTTTTGTGAAAGAGTTTTGGTGGCTTCCAACCTTTCCCATAGCTAAGGTTGCAAAAAACTGGGAGTGTGAGCGAGCCAATCCTGATTATGCTGGTGAGCAAGGAGGTCGTAGCCGCTGGGGCGTGGGCTTCCTGCAGTCCTACCAGTTACACTCAGATTTTGTTCCTGAAATCCTAGCCTTTAGGACTTGCCATGAGAAAAGAGGGAAGACTCAGAGAATGTTTGCAAAGATAACATAGAGAGTGTTTCTCAAATCAATGTACTTATATCAACCCCCGAGTGAGGTCTGACCCCTCCCAATTTGCAGGGGTCGGATGTCACTAAAGATCGGGGATTTCTGAAGATAAAAAACTGATAAAAGAGTATGCGTTTATTTAAGGGTAAAAACAACATAGCTGCTCAATGTTCCAGGCGTTGGTGAAGACCTCGTCATCAATGATTTTCAACTGGTAGGCACCTGGCCAGAGTACTTCCGCGATGACGTATGGCCCCTACCAAGGTGGGGAGAGCTTATGGCGGTCCTTGTTGCTCTACACGAGGCAGAGAACAAGGTCCTCGACATTGAAGGCTCGGTCCCACACCCGTCGGCTATGGTACCATTGTAGCACCTGCTGGTACTTGGCCGAATGGAGGAGGGCAATGTCACGGGCTTCGTCTAGCTGGTCCATGGCATCTTTGTGGGATGCCTCGACTCCCTATTCATCGTACGCTCTAATTCTTGGCGCTCCATAGTCGAGGTCTGTCAGGAGGATGGCCTTAGAACCATAGACCATGAAGAAAGGCGTGTAGCCGGTGGCCCGGCTGAGAGTTGTCCTCAGGCTCCAGAGCACCACAGGGAGTTCGGCGACCTAGGGTGCGCCGAATTTGTTCAACCGGTTGAAGATCCTAGGCTTAAGGCCCCGTAGGAGCATGCCATTTGCACGCTCGACCTGCCCGTTCATTCAGGGGTGCGCGACGGTGGCCCAATCAACTCGGATGTGTTGTTCATCACAGAATCAAATGAATTCTTGCCGGTAAATTGCGTGCCATTATCTGTGATGATGGAGTTTGGTACTCCAAAGCGATGGATGATGTCGAGGAAGAATAACACAGCTTGCTTAGACTTGATCACGGAGATCGGTCTCGCTTCGATCCATTTCGTAAACTTATCTACGGTGACAAGCAAGTGGGTGTAGCTTCTGGGTGCCTTCTTGAGAGGCCCAACTAGATTGAGCCCCCAGACCATGAAGGGCCACATGATGGGGATCATCTAGAGTGCCTGGGCCGAGAGGTGAGTTTGCCGAGCGTAGTACTAGCACCCTTCGTACGTGCGTACAATTTGCTTGACGTCGGCTACTACAGTGGGCTAGTAGAAGCCCTGTCGAAATGTGTTCCCTACCAAGGTTCTAGGCACGGCGTGGTGGCCACAAACCCCACCGTGGATATCACCTAACAGAAGCTTCCCCTATTCAACGGGGGATGCAGAGTTGCAGGATCCCGATGTGGCTTTGTCTATAGAGTTCACCCTCTACAAGAACGAAGGACTTGGCGCGATGTGCGAGCCATCGAGCTTCCATCTTGTCCATCGACAGTGTGTCGCAGAGGAGGTAGTCAAGGTAGAGTGTTCTCCAGTCATCTAGAGGGTCGGGCTCTGTCGCTGGATACTCCTCGAGCTCCATGACCTCAGGACCGGACGAGGCCGTCGGTTGGTCAGCCCCGGGGCTAGATTAGACAGGTCCTCATCAACCCTGCTATAACCCTTCATAGCGCACCGAGGGTTTGCGTTGGTCATTAGCACCTAGCTCTTGGTCGGATGCCACTTTCGCAAGTGCATCGGCCGCCTCATTGAGGCGCCTTGGGATGTGATTGAGTTTGAGGCTAGTCGAACTTGTCCTCCAGCCATCGGACTTCTTGGCAGTATGTAGCCATCTTGGCTGTCATGGCAGCTTGACTCCTTCATGACTTGGTTAATGACCAGTTGAGAGTCGCCCCGAATGTCGAGGCGTCGGATGCCTAACTCGATGGTGATGCATAGGCCATTTATGAGTGCTTCATATTGGGCCACATTATTTGATGAGGGGAAATGGAGCCGAACCATGTACCTCATGTGGACCCTAAGGGGTGATACGAAGACCAGCCCCATGCCAGTGCCCTTCTTCATCAGCGAATCCATCGAAGTACATCATCTAGTACTCTTGATCGACGACCACTGGTGGTGTCTAGGACCTCGGTCCATTCGGCTGATGAAGTCAGCCAATACATGGGACTTGATCACCGTTCGAGAGGCATATGTGATGCCTTGATCCATCAACTCGAGTGCCCACTTTGCAATTCTCCCCGTGGCAGTCCTGGCTCTAGATGACCTCGTCGAGGGGGAATGACGTCACAATCGTTATGGGATGTGACTCGAAGCAGTGGCAGTAGCTTCCTCTTGGTGATGAGGATGGTGTAAAGGAGCTTCTGGATTTGGGAGTAGCGAGTCTTGGAGTCGGATAGTACCTCGCTGATGAAGTACATAGAGCGCTGCACCTTGAGGGTGTGCCCTTCTTCCTCCTGCTCTACTACCAGGGCGGCGCTTGACCACTTGCGTGGTGGCCGCTATGTATAGTAGGAGGGATTCTCTGTCGCTCGGAGGAACAAGGATTGGCGGCCTTGTTAGAAGCAGTTTTACCATGTCAAGTGCCTCCTGGGTCTTGGATGTCCACTCGAAGCGGTCGACTTTCTTCAAGAGTCGATAAAGGGGGAGACCTCATTCGCCAAGGTGTGAGATGAATCGGCTATGGGTGGCAAGGCACCCTATGATTCGCTGAACCCCCTTTATGTTCTGAATCGGGCCCATCCTTGTGATGGCTAAAATCTTCTCTGGGTTTGCTTTGATGCCACGCTCGAAGACGATGAAGCCGAGTAGCATGCCCCTTGGGACCCCAAAAACACACTTCTCAAGATTGAGTTTGATGCCATTCGCCCAGAGTTTCATGAAGGTTTGCTCAAGATCGGCGACGAGGTGGTCAGCCCATTTGGACTTAACTACGATGTCGTCGACGTAGGCCTCAATGGTCCACCCAATGAGGTCCCCAAAGCATCTGAGCATGCAGCGCTGGTATGTAGCCCCAACGTTCTTCAGTCCAAACGGCATCAGGACGTAGCAGAATGATCCGAAGGGGGTGATGAAAGACGTCGCGAACTGGTCGGACTCTTTCATCACAATTTGATGGTAGCCGGAGTAGGGATCAAGGAAGCAGAGGGTTTCACACCCTGAGGTAGAGTTGACTATTTGGTCTACGCACATGCTCCATTTCCCTGCTCTTCTTCCGCACAAGAATGGGATTAGCTAACCACTCTAGGTGGTGTACTTCCGTTGATGAATCCGTCCGCCTGATAGTTTTGCTATCTCTTCAAAGATGGCTCTATGGTTCTCCTCGTCGAAGCGATGCAAGGCATTGTTTCATCGGCTTGGAGCCTGGATGGATCTTTAGGGTATGCTCAGCGACCTCCCTCGGAATGCCTAGCATGTCTGAGGGTTTCCACGCAATGATGTCTTTGTTGCCGTGGAGGAAGTCGACTGAGCGTGTTTTCCTATTTGGAGGAAAGTGTGGTACCAATGTGTATGGTTTTACCATCGGAGCTACTGGGATCTACGAGGACTTCCTTGAAGCCCTCTGCCGATTCGAACGACCTAGTTGATTTCTTTGCATCGGGCGCTTCTTCGGAGACCTCCTGCTTGAGGGCCGCGAGTTCCCCAGAGGCGACGAATACTGTGGCATGGCCATAGCACTCGACCTCACACTCGTAGGCCCACTAGAAGGAGGTGCCGATGCTGATGACCCCATGGGGGCAAGGCATTTTTAGCTTAAGGTATGTAAGTTGGGGATGGCCATGAACTTTGCGTAGCATGGTCGTCCCAGGATGGCGTGGAAAGTTTCGGGGAACCCAACCACCTCGAAGGTGAGGGTCTCAATCCTGTAATTTAACTGATCCCCAAAGGTGATGGGTTGATCGATCGGTCCCAGCGGCATGGCCTATTCCTAGGCATGATGCCGTGGAAAGGTGCTCGGGTTGGGCGAAGGTTCATCCTGTCGACACCCATCTCATCGAGCGTCTTTGCGTACATGATGTTGAGGCCACTGCCTCCGTCCATTAGTACTTTGGTGAGTCGCTTTGGGTCGACGATTAGGTCGACCATGAGCATATATCTCCCTGGGTGCGGGATGGTATAGGGATGGTAGGTCTGATCGAAGGTTATGGTGGATTCTGACCACCAGAGGAAGGGAGGTGTGGCCGGTTGGGCCGTGTAGACTTCGCGGCATGTGATTTTCTGACGACATTTGGAATTGTAGGGCGCCGAACCTCCGAAGATCATAAGGCAGCCATCTAGTGTTGGAAAGCCATCGTCCTTCTCATCGGCAGCATCAGTAGTGGGGGGAGGGTCTTTCCCCTACCCCCCTTTGTTGGAGCTTTCAGACAAGAACTTCTGCATGAGGTTGTAGTCCTTGAGCAAATGCTTCACGGGGAAGGCGTGGTTCGGGCATGGGCCCTTGAGTAATTTTTCAAAGTGGTTTGGGGTGCCCTTTGTGGGCTTCCATCCACCCTTGTGGTCAGCAATGGCCACGAGAGAGTCCTCACGTCGTTGCTTCTTGTTCTTCCTTTTGGCAGAACGATTAGGGGTGCCTTCGCCAGCACCCTTGTCCCGCCTTGCCTTGCCATCGAGATGATCAAAGATCGCTCCGACCGCCTCTTCTCCTGAGGCGTGGCTAGTGGCGATGTCTAGGAGTTCCTTGGTGGTTCATGGGCCCTTGCGTCTTAGCTTATGAACCAAGGACTCGCAGGTCATCCTGGACAGGAAGGCTCCTATCATGTCGGCATCGACGACGTTAGGGAGCTCGTTGCACTATTAGGAGAAGCACCAGATGTACCCATGGAGGGTCTCACCGGCCTTCTGACGGCGGTTCTTGAGGTCCCATGGGTTCCCAGGGCGCTTGTATGTGCCCTAGAAGTTTCCCACAAAGATCTCCTTCAAATCTGCCCAACTCTAGAGCATGTTGGATGGCAGGTGCTCCAACCTTGCTCGCGTCGAATCGGCCAAGAATTGTGGGAGGTTACGGAAAATGAAGTCGTCATTATCCGCACCACCGGCTTGATAGGCAAGTCAATAGTCTTCAAGCCAAAGCCTAGGGTTTGTCTCCCTTGAGTACTTAGGGATATTGGTAGGTGGTCGATACCTCGGTAGGAATACAGCGTTTAGGATGTGCCGGCCGAAGGCCTGAGGGCCTGGTAGGCCTGGGGCTCGGGCTCTGGTCCTCGCTGCTATCGTAGCGTCCACCATGACGAGGGTGATAGCCATGGTGGGCTCCTTCTCTTAGGTCACTATAGGTATGTCTGCGAGCGTCAAGGGTGCTACGTGCGTCATGGTTACGGCCGACACTGATGTATCTGGGCCACAGCACGCTGCCTGCTACCTTGCGGTGCCTGGTGGACTGATGCATCCCTAGCGGGGCACACCGAGGGCGTGCACTGGCTGGTGTCGAGCTCGCATCGCCGAGACAGCGAGCTCTCCGCCTACTGTGCTGCCGCACGCTCAAGTAACGTGCGAATTTCATGGTGGACCCAACGATCCTCGGGCGTCGCGGCCTCTGGAAGGCCATGAAGCAAGGCTGTTGCGGCGGCGATGTTCTGGCTTGCCCAAACAAAGTGAGGAAGGGTTTCACCATCGGCGATGATCCTTCAGTTCATGTCACGGGCTACGGCGTGTGCGTGCCCACCATCTCCATGGCGTTTGATCTCCTGATTGACCTCCACATACTTCTGAACAAGCTGTTGTCCGGCTTCATCTATTTCCCACTTTCAGGCTCTCAGCTGCTCCACCCCTACGTGAGGTGGGGCTATTGTCCCCCTTTTGGTTCTGCCACCGATGTTGCCTGCCGGGGTATTCTCCTCCGCGGAGACGCTTTCGACGTGTCCCTCGGGGGTTTCCATCATGAAACATTCCCGGGAGGGATGATGGCTCCCCTACCAGAGTTAGAGCCAGAGTCCGGCCCCGGACCTTCTGCGAGGAGGCCGTGGAGGGATTCTGTGACAATTTCGATCATCCCCACGAACTCGTTGTTCGTGGGGGATGGGATCATGCGCTGTGCCATAAGGTGGCTAATGGTCACCACGGTATTGCGGAGACCGAATGAAAACACCATCGGGGCGCTCCGTACGGAGTGTTCTGGAGAGAGGGTGAGGTGGCATGGGTCCTCCCTAGATGGCTAGGGTCCGAGGGAGACACTGAGCTAGGCGCTCAAGCCTCTCATAGCCGGAGTCAATGGAGGGGAGAGACTGGATGGCGAGATGGGCCAACACCAACTCTCCTCCCACTGTGACGATGAAGTCTAGGTCACCTGAAACGCACGTGTGCGCCCGAGACCCAGTTGATTGCGTGGTTAGCCATCCAAGGCCTAATTTGGAATGCACAAAGGCCCCTACCTAGCGCGCCAACTATCGGTGTTTCAAACAAACACTGGCTAGTGAATTTATAATTGTTGCACGTTAGGCCCGAATGGTGTACTAAAAGACACAAGGTTTATACTGGTTTGGGCAGAATGTCCCTACATCTAGACTGCTGCTGCTCATGTTATTAGTACCAAAAAAAGGTTTGTAGTAGGGGGTACAAACGGTCGAGAGAGGGATAGGTCCCAAGTCTCTGATGGAAAGGTCAAAAGGATGCCAAGAGCTCGGTTGTTGCTTGGTTGTGTGTTGTGTGTCGAAAATGATTGATCAAAAGTCTAGTCCCCTTAGTGGGGTGCCCTACCCTCCCTTTTATAGACCAAGGGGGGAACAAGGGTTACAGATAGGAGAAAGAGGAAAAAACCAAAGGTGGAGAAGGTCCTTCGAGGGAATCGGGTCTTCCTTTTCCCTTATGTCTGCCCTACTAACATGGCAGACCAGTGTCAGGAATGGTGTGTTCATTGATCCTTATAGGGCCATGCCCTAGCCTCTTGCAGCAAGTGGGCACATTCCATCCTACACCAGTGGGTGGTGCGGTGTGCCAGAGAGCCGAGCCGTGACCCTTCGGAGAGTAGGCGGGGAAATGACCATACTGTTGGTCACTGTAGATGATGTGAGTTCTGTCTTGGATCATAGTGGTTGTCATATGCTTCATGTTAGCATCCACGTCCGAGGGCTGATGGCGGCGCTTACAACACTATGGGGCAAAAGTCGGTGCCTACAACACTATTTGGGCTCTGCCAGGTCTGAAAGGGCCAAAAAGTGCCTGTCCCATCATATCCTGACAGTACCTTCCCACAGGCATGCAGGGCATGGCCCTCGGTACTGCGGTTGACCCGAATGTCTTGTCGTACCCTATGCTCGTCTTTATGAAGGAACAGGGTGTAGTTGTCAGGCAAGACGGAGCCAGCCCTTAGACGTCAAGCGAGGCGGAGCCTACCCACGGCTGTCGAGCGTGGCGGAGCTAGCCCTCAGCCATTGGGCAAGGTAGAGCCAGCCCTCAAACATCGAGTGAGGTAGAGCTTGCCCTCAGTTGGCCTGCCCATGGCTGTTAGGCAAGGCGGAGCCAGCCCTCAGCCATCGAGTGAGGTGGAGCCAGCCCTTAGACATCGGGTGAGGCAAAGATTGCCCTTAGCCATTGGTCAAGGTGGAGCGAGCCCTTAAGCATCGGGCGAGGCGGAGTCTTTGCCCTTAGGGGTCAGGGTGAGGTAGAACCACTCTTCCATTGTTCGGACAAGAAGTGTAGTAGTGTTCTTGTCTGACCGAAAGCATCAACGTTCAATGGTTATCAATTCCACCTCATTGGGTACCCTGGTATTAGGTCCTAGACACTCACCTTTGAAGTAGTTGGGTTCCACAGAACCTACCACGCTATCCTGGGGCGACCATGCTATGCGAAGTTCATGGCCATCCCCAACTACATCTATCTCAAACTAAAGATGCCAGGCCCAGGTAGGATCATCACCGTCAGCACCTCCTTTCAGCACGCCTACGAGTGCGAGGTTGAGTGTTGTGATCATGGCACAGTAATCGTCGCCTCTATAGAGCTCGTGGCCCTCAGGAAGGAGGTCGCTGAAGAGGCACCCGACCCCAAGTGGATGACTGGGTCCTTTGGGCCAGTGGAGGGATCCAAGGATGTCCTCGTATACCCCTAGAGCACCGAGGGCAAAATGGTGCTCATTGGTACCACACTTTCCTCTAAATAAGAAAGCACGCTCGTCGGCTTCCTTCATGCCAACAAAGACATCTTCATGTGGAAACCCTCAAACATGTTAGGCATTCTGAGGGAAGTCACCGAGCATGCCTTGAAGATCCACCTAGGCTCCAAGCCGGTGAAACAATGCCTACATCGCTTTGATGAGGGGAAATGTAGGACCATCGGTGAGGAAATCACAAAGCTTTTGGCAGTCGGATTCATCAAGGAGGTGTACCACCCAGAGTGGTTAGCCACTCCCATTCTTGTATGAAAGAAGAGTGGGAAATGGAGGATGTGATTTGACTATATGGGTCTCAACAAAGCATGCCCAAAGGATCCATTTCCTTTACCATGCATAGACCAGATAGTTGACTCTACCTCAGGGTGTGAAACCCTCTGCTTCCTTGATGCATACTCTGGATACCATCAAATTGCAATGAAAGAATCTGACCAGCTCACAACATCTTTCCTCATCCTCTTTAGATCATTCTACTACATCATAATGCCATTTGGTCTAAAGAACGCTGGGGCTACATACCAGCATTGTACGCTCAAGTGCTTCGGGGACCTCATCAGGCAGACCATTGAGGTCTATGTTGATGACATCGTGGTCAAATCCAAATGGGTTGACCACCTCGTAGCTGATCTTGAGCAGACCTTTGCAAAACTCTGAGCGAACGGCATCAAACTCAATCCCGAGAAGTGTGTTTTTGGGGTCCCAAGGGGCATGCTACTTGGTTTCATCGTCTCTGAGCATGGCATCAAAGCCAACCTAGGGAAGATCTCATCCATCATAAGGATGGGCCCGATTTAGAACATAAAGGGGGTACAATGGGTTATGGGGTGCCTCACCATGCTCAGCCGCTTCATCTCACACCAAAGCGAATGAGGTCTCCCCTTTATCGACTTCTGAAGAAGGTCGATCACTTCAAATGGACATCCGAGGCCTAGGAAGAACTTGACATGGTTAAGCAGCTCCTAACAAAGGCCTCGATCCTAGTTCCTCCCACTGAGGGAGAACCCCTTCTACTCTACATCATGGCCACCATGCAAGTGGTCAATGCCACCCTAGTAGTAGAGTGGGAAGAAGAGGGGCACACCCTCAAAGTACAGCGCTCTGTGTACTTCATTAGCGAGGTCCTATCCGACTCGAAGACCTGCTACCCCCAAATCCAGAAGCTTCTGTACGTTGTCCTCATCACTAGGAGGAAGCTACGCCACTACTTCGAGTCACATCCAGTGACAGTCATGACGTCCTTCCCCCTCGGTGAGGTCCTCCAAAACCAGGATGCCACAGGAAGTACCATGAAATGGGCGCTCAAGCTAATGGGTTAGGGCATTGCGTATGCCTCTAGGACGACCATCAGGTCCTAGGTGTTGGCTGATTTTGTCATGGAATATACCGAGGTCCACATGCCACCGGCGGTCGTCGATCAAGAGTACTAGATGATGTACATCAATGGATCACTAATGAAGAAGGGCGATGGTGTAGGGTTGGTCTTTGTGTCACCCCTCAGGGTACACATGAGGTACATGGTCCATCTACATTTCCCCTCCTCCAACAATGTGGCCGAATATGAGGTGCTCATCAACGGCCAACGCATTGCCATTAAGTGGGGCGTCCGATGCCTCGATGTTCGAGGAGATTCCCAGCTGGTCGTCGACCAGGTCATGAAGGAGTCAAACTTCCATGACGTCAAGATGACCACATACTACCGAGAAGTCCATCGGTTGGAGGACAAGTTCGATGGCCTCGAGCTCAACCACATCCCAAGGCGTCTCAACGAGGCAGCTAATGCGCTTGCGAAAGCAGCATTTGGCCGAGAGCTAGTGCCAACGGGCGTCTTTGCTAGCGACCAGCACAAGCCCTTGGTTCACTACGAGGAGTCAGAGCAAGGCAGTGACGGTCCATCCAATCCTAGCCTTGGGGGCTGACCAACCGTCGGCTACACCCTGGCTCCAAGGTCATGGAGCTCGAAGAGGACCCAGCGACAGAGCCTGACCCTCTAGTTGACTAGAGGATGCTCTATCTCAACTACCTCCTCTGTGAAACACTACTAACAGATAGGACAGGAGGCTCGATGGCTCGCACATCATGCCAAGTCCTTTGTTCTTAGTGGAGGGTGAACTCTACAAGTGAAGCCACACTAGGGATCGTGCAGTGCTGCATCCCCTTCGAACAGGGGAAGCATTTGCTGAGCGATATCCACTGGTGGGGTCTATGGTCACCATGCCACACCTAGAACCTTGGTCAGAAATGCATTCTGATAGGGCTTCTACTGGCCTACCAGCGGTAGCCAATGCCTGAGCAAATCGTACGCACCTGCGAAGGGTGCTAGTACTACGCTCGGTAGACTCACCTACTGGCCCAAGCACTCTAGACGATCCCCATCACCTGGTCATTCATAGTCTAGGGACTTGATCTGGTTGGACCACTCAAAAAGGCACCTGAGGGCAACACCCACTTGCTTATCACCATAGACAAGTTTACAAAGTGGATAGAAGCTCGACCAATTTCCATGATCAAATCCAAGTAGGTCCGTACTCTTCTTCCTCGACATCGTCCATCGCTTTGGAGTCCTGAACTCCATCATCACGGACAATGACATGCAGTTCACTTGGCAAGAAATTCCTCCAATTTTGCGATGAACATCACATCCGCATCGACTAGGCCTCCGTAGCGCACCCCCGGATGAATGGGTAGGTAAAACACGCAAACGGCATGGTCCTACAGGGCCTCAAGCCTAGGATCTTCAACCGGTTGAAGAAATTAGGTGCACGCTGGGTCGTTGAACTTCCTTCAGTACTCTGGAGCCTAAGGACAACCCCCAGTCGAGCCACCGGCTACACACCCTTCTTCATGGTCTATGGTTCCAAGGCCGTCCTCCCAACTGGCCTCAACTATGGAGCACCAAGGATCAGGGCATACTATGAACAGGGAGCTAAGGCATCCCACAAGGATGCCATGGACTAGCTAGACAAAGCCCACAACGTTGCCCTCCTCCGCTCGGCCAAGTACCAACATGTGTTGCGATGGTACCACAGCCAACGAGTGCGGGGCTGAGCCTTCAACGTCGAGGACCTAGTCCTCTGCCTCGTATAGAGCAACAAGGACCGCCACAAGCTCTCCCCACCATGTGAGGGACCATACGTAGTTGTGGAGGTGCTCCGTCTAGGCACCTACAAGCTCAAGAACATTGATGGCGAAATCTTCACCAACGCCTGGAACATCGAGCAGCTACGTCGCTTTTACCTCTAATAAAAGCACACTTTTCCTTATCAGTTTTATTATCAAAACTCCCTGATCCTTCGTGACATCTGACCCCAGCAATGGTAAGGGGTCGAGCCTCACTCGGGGGCTTATATGAGTACATTTATCATGTAACATTTTCTGTGCCTACCCCTCTTTTTTAGGACTTAGGAGCTAGGTTTGCAGGAACAAGCTCTGAGTATAACTGGTCGGACTATGGGATACCTATGCCCTAGTGGCTATGGCATCTTTGCTCACCAGCGTAATCAGAATTGTGCATTCCGAGCTTTTATGACCTTAACTATGGGAACGGTCAGAATGCACTAAACCTCTTTTACAAAAAGAGAGATAAGAGCTAAAAGGTTGCATACTATAACGAAGAGTTCGTCCATTTTTGCACAAAATCAATGCTTGGCTTATCTGCATAACTAAATTTTTGCATGGGGTGCTCTCATCCTCTATTTCTGTAGGGAAATCTTGTCTCGATAGGTAACATGAGTCAATCAGACGGCATGGCCACTAACGAGAAGCGGATAAGGAGCAGACATGATCACGCTCATATCTAGGGAAGGCTTTCTGAACCCATCACTCTTACCATCAAGGTAAAACCAGTGCCCAGGTGGATCAGACGGCTCAAGACCGCTGCTGAAAGATAAGCATCCTCACTTACTTTACATATTAATTTCATTACCGAGCCTCCGACCCCAGCAACGGTAGAGGGTTAGGAATTGCTTGGGGGCTGGCGAGGGTGTCTATTCGCTAGACATTCTCTTTGCCCGGCCCCTCCTCATGTTTAAAAAACTAGAGGCATGGTGTGCGGGCACAAACTTTGAGTAAGTCTAGTCAGACCGCTAGGACCCTATGTCCCAGTGGCTATGGCATTTTTTAGCCACCAGCGCGATCAGAGTCCTTATCTCTACACTCCAAACCTTAACCTCCACCTTCTTACGAAGGATTTGGAGGGGCCTACCTATGGAATCTTCATCAAGGAGAGGCTGTCAGGTCTCCCAAATCAATCGAATGGCTTGGGCCATTGCCGAAAGACAAATATGGAAGAATGGGAGGCTCATGCAGGTTACGCCAGTTCCATCATGAACATCGGACCCGGACCCCCATGTGGACTTATCTGGTAAGAACTCCTAGAACCCGTCACTCGTGCCATCAAGGTAACATTACCGACCCCCGCTATTTCTTTATACAATCATTCACACACTTATCTCATACATCCAAGCATCGCATATGTGATTACTGCATCACAACGCTTCATGTCTTGTCATGAAGCATTAGTCGTCTTATTCAATATGAGCAGTAACTGACTGAGGTTCGAAGGCCAGGCCCGCGAAGGGCTCGAGGCCACCTCATGTCAAACAGAGCTAGGGGAGAAAAATCGAGATGAGCCCCAGCGGACTTGCTCGACCCCTGCTTAGAAGTGGACAGGGACATCTCAACCTTTCTCGTTCGATTCTAACCTCAAGCCAAGCCCACAGAATCTCCATTGAGGAGAGGCCAATGGGCCACCCGAGCCTATCAAACAGGCTTAGGCATCTACCGAGAGGCGGGTTAAGAAGTAGTGGAATGCAACATGAGGGCTCTACCGACCCCGTCAGCGGATGATAGACCTAGATTCCACTCAAACATGCCCATTAGCGAGCTCACTGAGCGCAATACTCAAGCCATCGAGGCAAGTGTCGTTAGCTCAGCCCCTCCAGTTGCAGAAACCGAGGGCAGGGTGATGCATGAAACAGGGTTGACCCAATCCTAGATCAAGAGACTGAGGTTCGAAGGCTAGCTCGCGAAGGGCCTGAGGCCGCCTCATGTCGAACAAAAGCCAGGGGGAAACTGTAGATGAGCCTTAGCGGCCTGTGCCCATCCCGCTTAGAAGCAGACATGGACATCTCAACCTTTTCGTTCGATCCTAGCCTCTAGCCGAGCCCATAGAATCCCCATTGAGGGGGAATCTATTGTAAGGCTGGGTTAAGGAGCAACGAAATGCCACACGAGGGCTTTGCCGACCCCGTAAGTGAGCTCATTGAGCACGTCACTCGAGCCACCAAGGCAAGTAACGGTAACTCAACCCCTCCAGTTGTGGAAACCATGGACGGGGCAATAGTCACAAAAATGTGCCGACCCTTGACCGAATCCCCTGCCACATGCGGGGGCTCGAGGAAGGTTGGACTTGCAAGGAGACCTAACGCACGGTTGTAGAATGATAGCTAAGATCCTAAGGAGAGGGTATGTGCGAATACAAGAGATGTGTTCTCCTAAGTTTTGCTATCCTCCCCTCGATTTTTAGTGACATCCGACCCCAGCAACGGCAAGGGGTTGGATCTCACTCGGGGGCTGATAAAGGTATAACTATACCTTTTTTGAAATAGTCGCTACATCAGACCTCCTCTTCACGCTAAGCCTAGTGGCAAGGTTTGTGGAAACGAATAATTGATCATGTCTAGTTGAACTACAAAACACCTACGTCTCGACGACTATGGTGTCTTTGCTCACCAGCGTGATCGAAGTTCTCCCCTTACACCTCAGGTCCTATAGTCTTAATGAATGGAAGGGTTAGAATACGTGAGCCTTCTCTTTTCGCATACAAAAAGCAAAGGAACCAAATCCAATCAAACAAAACAAAATAATGAAGTTACGAATTTGTTCTTATGATGCATAAGGATCGGCAATTGTCCATAGAGTACAATGACGTTCATCTGAATCCACTCAACCTAACTGACTAACTAGCCCCTTGGGGGGAGAACTATGTCTTCAACTCTGTCCACCAGGTCCCGCATAAGAGGAGCCACCGCCGTCTCTATCTCGTCCAGCTCGGAGGCTTCATAGCCGGGAGCGAAAGCCGAGGCTCATCAGTCTCCAAGTCAATGCTATCCTGCATAATGGGAGTGGGCAATTGCAAAGGCTTGGGTGACCCTAGTGCGAAGAGCATCCCTCTCGAGCTGGCATACCCGTGCCGAGATATCGACGGCACGGGCCATGAGTGAGCTGGTCCCCTCTGACCGTGCCACCTGAAAGGTCCTAATATGGCTAGAGGGGGGTGAATAGCCTATTTAAAATTCTACAAATCAACTAGAGCAATTTGATTAGTAAGACAAATAGTGTAATGCAAACTTGCTCTAGCTCTACGAGGGTTGCAAGCCACCTATCCAACAATTCTAGTTGCAATGATAGCTATACACACAACTTGCTATGATACTACTCACTAAGAGCTCTCAATCTTTCTACTCTAAAGAGCTCCACTAAGCAAACTTAAATAGCAAAGCAAGATCTCAAATCTAATTACACTAAAGAGCTTGCTACAACTAGTTTGCAAGAATATAAACAAGTGAGCAGGATGGTTATACCGCCGTGTAGAGGAATGAACCAATCACAAGATGAAGATCAAACCAATCACCAGGAGAATGCAAATGACAAGAGACAACTAATTTTTCTCCCGAGGTTCACGTGCTTGCCAACACGCTAGTCCCCGTTATGTCGACCAATACTTGGTGGTTCGGTGGCTAAGAGGTGTTTCACAAACCTTGTCCACACGATTGAACACCGCAAGAACCTACCCACAAGTGAGGTAACTCAATGACACGAGTAATTTACTAGAGTTACCTTTTAGCACTCCACCGGGGAAGGTACAACTCCCCTCACAATCACCGGAGATGGCAATGAACAATCACCAACTCGTGTCGATCCTCCACCGCTGCACCGAGCCAGTCTAGGTGGTGGCAACCACCAAGAGTAACAAGCGAAATCCGTAGCGCAACACGAATATCAAGTGCCTCTAGATGCAATCACTCAAGCAATGCACTTGGATTCTCTCCCAATCTCACAAAGATGATGAATCAATGATGGAGATGAGTGGGAGGGCTTTGGCTAAGCTCACAAGGTTACTATGTCAATGAAAATGTGCAAGAGAGATAGCTTGAGCCAGCCATGGGGCTTTAAATAGAAACCCCCATCAAATAGAGCCATTGGCTCAAAAAATGGGCTGACTGCGCGTCGACCGGACGCTCCGGTCACAATGCACTGGATGCAGCACCGGACGCTCTAGTCGTGAATACCGGACGCATCCGATAAGCCTATCAGACGTGTCCGGTAGCTCCCAGACTGCCACATGTCCTGTTCAAACCAGCCTAGCCGTTGCTGCTCATTTTGCCGACGACCGGACGCTCATACATGAATGACCGGACGCATAGCCGCTACGTCCGGTCGAGTTCAGTAAGCCTCCAGGGCCGATCGGACGCATCAGTTAAAAACTGACCGGACGCTGAGCCTCAGTGTCCGGTTGAGTACAATAAGCACCCATGGACGACCGAACGCGTTTGGTCACACTAGACCAGACGCTGCCAGCGTCCAATCAACTGATCTACCGAGCACTATGTTTGCTGAGTCATACTGGACGTGTTCGGTATGGCGACCGGACGCGTCCGGTCGCTGAGTTTGCCGCCAAATACCGGACGTGTCCGGTCACCATACCGGACGTGTCCGGTCAGCCTGTAACCAGCGCGACTAACTCCTTTTTGACTCTATCTTCTTCACCCTTGCTCAAATGTGCCAACCACCAAGTGTATCACCTTGTGCACATGTGTTAGCATATTTTCACAAACATTTATCAAGGGTGTTAGCACTCTACTAGATCCTAAATACATATGCAATGAGTTAGAGCATCTAGTGGCACTTTGATAACCGCATTCCGATACGAGTTTCACCCCTCTTAATAGTACGGCTATCTATCCTAAATGTGATCACACTCGCTAAGTGTCTTGATCACTGAAATAAAATGGCTCCTACAATTTTACCTTTGCCTTGAGCCTTTTGTTTTTCTCTTTCTTCTTTTCCAAGTTTAAGCATTTGACCATCACCATGCCATCACCATCGTCATGATCTTTGCCATTGCTTCATCACTTGGAGTAGAGCTACCTATCTCATAATCACTTTGATAAACTAGGTTAGCACTTGGGGTTTCATCAATTAACCAAAACCAAACTAGAGCTTTCAATCTCCCCCTTTTTGGTAATTGATGACAACCCTTTCACAAAGATATGAATTGTAATTTAATTGAATCCATGTTGCTTGCCTAAGCATATTTACCATGTGTAAAGGATATGGACAAGTTTCATGAATCCCAAATGGTAGCAATTGCTCCCCCTACATATGTGCTAAGAGTTTGGATTGTAGCTTGCACATATGCTAAGATAGGAAATATAGGAGACAATTTCTACCAAATGATGCTAAGGTATAAGAGATGGACCTTTGAAGCGTGATACCAGTCGGAGTGCACCAATATACTATCCTTAGCTCCATTAGTAACTAGACACACACAAAAACTAGAATACCTCATGAGATCAATATTACAAGCAAGGGTCTAGTTTCCATAGAGTGAACAAAAGTCTAGTTACTTTAGCCTATGCATGCTAGTTTTTTATTTCAACATTCAAACCTACAACTAGCATACACCACACAAGCATGTATTTTGAAATTAAGAACTTGTACCATGCAAGCAAATATATGAAATGCACATTCAAATGCAACATACAAGTTTATGAGCTTGCTCCCCCTACTTGTGTGCAATTTTGATTGATCCCCTTACAATGTCATTTTATTTGTTTGCTCCCCCTATCTTACTATCTTTGTGATTTTCTCTCCCCCTTTGTCAACAATTAGCACAAAAGGTGAGCTCAACTTATAGATAGGTTGGGGTGAAACCATGTGAAGTGAGGATCATTTTCCCAAATTGGTTCAATCTAGATTACTTGCAAAAGTTATTTAACTCGGTTTGATCCAAGGACAAGCTTCTTCACACCTCCAAATAAGGGTTATCTTGTACCATGTTGAGTTAAACACTTATAGCTCATTTTGTAAATCAAACACTAGGTTTACAAGCCCACAAACATGTCATATGCTACCACTAGATCATTTCAATCATACAAGCAATAGTGGTACCATACAAGCATCAAATTCATTTGATTTTCATGAATGAGCCTATTCAAATGTGAAACATGTCTAGATGCACTAATCATGTCCTTAGCAAGGATGTATGCCATGCCAATCAACTTTTACCTTGAATTGCTCAAAGGAGAGGCATGTCATATAAATTGGGGGTGCATCAACACATATTGGAAAAGTCAAGTATGTTCAATTCATTCCTTAGCTTGCAAAACCTCTTCTCATCAAGTGGCTTGGTGAAGATATCAGCAAGTTGATCTTTGGTGCCCACACTCTCAATGCAAATGTCCCCTTTTTGTTGGTGATCTCTTATGAAATGATGGCGGACATCAATATGCTTTGTTCTTGAGTGTTAAACCGGGTTGTTGGTGAGCTTTATGGCACTTTCATTGTCACATAGCAATGGCACTTGCTTGAATTTGATCCCAAAGTCACTCAAGGTAGCCTTCATCCAAAGTAATTGAGCACAACAACTACCGGCCGAAATGTACTCCGCTTCAGCGGTTGAAAGTGCTACACTATTTTGCTTCTTTGATGACCAAGACACAAGTGATCTTCCCAATAGTTGACATGTGCCCGATGTGCTCTTTCTCTCAACTTTGCATCCCACATAATCGGAGTCCGAATATCCAATCAACTCAAATCTTGCTCCTTTGGGATACCATAATCCAACATGTTGTGTATGCTTCAAGTACCTCAATATTCTCTTAGTTGCCTTCAAATGACTTTCTCTTAGTGAGGCTTGAAATCTAGCACACATGCATACACTAAACATCACATCTAGCCTTGATGCGGTCACATAGAGTAGACTTCCAATCATAGACTGATACATCTTTTGATCCACCATGTTGCCACTAGCATCACTATCCAAGCTTCCACTTGTCCCCATTGGTGTACTAATAGCTTTACTCTCCTCCATTTCAAACTTCTTGAGCATGTCCTTGATATAGTTGCCTTGACTCACAAATGTGCCACTCTTCATTTGCTTGATTTGAAGACCAAGGAAGTAACTAAGTTCTCCAATCATAGACATCTCAAACTCACTTGCCATCATCTTGCCAAACTCCTCACAAAATTCTTGATTTGTTGATCCAAAGATGATATCATCAACATAGATTTGCATTACAAACAAGTCATTTCCAAGCTTCTTGGTGAAGAGAGTGGTGTCAACCTTTTTCCATTTTGAATCCCTTAGAGAGTAGGAAATCCCTTAATCTCTCATACCATGCTCTAGGTGCTTGTTTCAATCCATACAAAGCCTTTCTCAGCTTGAACACATGGTTGGGTTTCTTTTCATATTCAAAACTAGGAGATTGCTCAACATACACAAGCTCATTGATGTACCCATTGAGAAATGCACTTTTCACATCCATTTGGTACAACTTGATGTTGTGAGCACAAGCATAAGCTAGCAAGATCCTAATTGCTTCCAATCTTGCAACCGGGGCATATGTTTCTCCAAAGTCAAGACCTTCAACTTGAGTGTAACCTTGAGCCACTAATCTTGCTTTGTTCCTTATTACTATCCCATCTTGATCTTGCTTGTTCTGAAAGACCCACTTGGTTCCAATCACATTATGATCCTTAGGCCTCTCAACTAAATCCCATACTTGGTTTCTTGTGAAGTTGTTTAGCTCTTCATGCATAGCATTGATCCAATCAACATCCCTCAAAGATTCATCTATCTTCTTAGGTTCAATGGATGACACAAATGAGAAATGCTCACAAAATGAAGCCAATCTTGATCTTGTTTGCACACCTCTTGAAATATCACCAATGATAGTGTCCAATGGATGATCTCTTGCAACATTGGTTGGTTGAAGCACTTGCACTTGATTGCTAGCATATGATTGACCACTTGGTTGAGATGATGAACTAGCCATTTGTTGATCTTGCACATTGCCATCACTAGTGCTTGCTTGGATTTTATCATGAGAACCACTAGCTTGCACATTTGAGTTAGAGAGCACTTGATTCTTGCCATCTTCAATATCAATTACCTCTCTAGGCCTTAACTCACCGATGTCCATGTTCTTCATTGCATTGACCAATTGAGTGCCTCTTACATTATCTAGATTCTCATCTTCCTCTTGGGAACCATTTGTTTCATCAAACTCCACATCATGAACCTCCTCAAGAGTACCACTAGCCAAATTCCAAACTCTATAAGCCTTGCTAGTAGTGGAGTAACTAAGCAAGAAACCTTCATCACATTTCTTTTCAAACTTGCTCAATCTAGTGCCTTTCTTCAATATATAGCATTTACAACTAAAAACCCGGAAGTATGCTATGTTGGGCTTTCTTCCATTCAATAGCTCATAAGGTGTCTTTTCCATCATAGGGTGACAATAGAGTCAGTTGCTATAGTAGCAAGCCGTGTTGATTGCTTCAGCCCAAAATGAATGACTCACATTGTACTCACTCAACATTGATCTTGCCATATCAATCTGTCGATACGGGACCCATGGGGTTTCCCACGGAGAAGAGAGAAGAAGACCTAGTCCAACTAGGATTCCCTACATGTAATCCTACTAGAACTAGTTATACATAATCCTACTAGGATCTCTACTTTGTAACCGACTAGGACTCCTGCCTCTCCTAGACTATATAAAGGAGGGCAGGGGTCCCTAGATCGGGGGCGACAGACATAACCGACAGAACTCACAACCACAACAAATAGCACAGGGCGCAATATACTATCCACCCCACACTGGACGTAGGGCACCGTGATTTTCCGGTGTACTGAACCAGTATAAATCGTTGTCTCCCTGCGTTTACCATCGAGTTCCTGCAAACGCCGATACCCCTCCGAACAAATCACCGTCCTGGGTACCCCGTGACGGGTTGCTGGTGGTAAAACATCGACAGCTGGCGCGCCAGGTAGGGGTTCTCGGCGCTTTGCGTTCGAGAGCTCGATGGACCTTAAGATCAAGACATGCCGCAACTTTCATCGGCTCCCGTCGACAACTCGCCGTAGCTCTAGTCGATCTTGTCAACAACTCGCCGTGTTCACACTCATCATCACCATCGTTCGAAGAAGAAAGTCGACCGGTCCTACTCCGATCAACACCAGATGCAGGGTTCTCGGCCTCAACGACCATAGATAGATGTGGCACCCGCACGGGAACCTGTCAAGGAATGCAAGCACTGTAAGGCTACGAACAGCAAGCTTGCAACACGCAGAAACAAGGATTTCCTGCAAAAGTCAACCAAGTCACCGTACAAACCAAAAGGGATTAGCAAGCGTCAATTATGGAAATAGTTTTTGAGCCGCACTCGGATATGACCACCAAGAGTCCAAGACCGTATACAACTGCGTATACGTATACGTTTCAAATTGCTTTGAAGCCACGAGCAAGAGAAGGAAGGAAGCATGCAAGCAAGAAAGCACCACACGGCAAGCAAGTATTCTACCAAAGGAATTACATCACACGTCACCATCCATACGACATGCACATATACAGCTCATCTTCACGTGGATTCAAGTCCAACCCAGAAACAAGTCCTACTCCTACTTGAACAAGCAACAGAAGTTCATACAAGTCCAGAGCCAATTCTATCCAAGACAAGTACCGAATCAGTGCAGAACAGAGGAATATTAGGTTACGACGTCGTACCAAAAGAACTCGACTACATCAAGCGCGGAAGTAGTCCAAGCCTAAAGCGAGCGATCCGTCCGATGACTCTGATCCAGAAACAAATTGTACTGCTACAACTTCGTATACGAATACATCACGGACATGCAAGAAGCTAACAAAGGAAGCAAGCAAGCAAAGCCAAAGGTGTTTGTGCATTGATTTATACATACGACATGCTCATACGAGAGAAGGTCAAGAAATACAAGCTACACGGTCAATAAAGAGAAGACCACCTACATCAAGCCGACAAGTCACGAGCAAGAAACCAAATTCTGGGAACTTGGCAATACGTTCCGAGTTGTTTCGAGTACTTGACATGACAGTCACTCGTCTGGTTAAACTCATCAGCAAACAACTCGGACGAGCTGTCCGACGACTTCATCATGATGTTCGACTACATCAAGCAAGTTGTCGACCCATGAGGGTAGCTAAAAGCTAACACCCAAAACAAAAAGCAAAATGGCTGAAAACATGCCTGAGCATCCCGGCCGAGAGCAAAATAGCTGAGAAGACGCTTGAGCCCGCCGATGAGGGTAGCTAAAAGCTAACACCCGAAACAAAAAGCAAAATGGCTGAAAACATGCCTGAGCATCCCGGCCGAGAGCAAAATAGCTAAAAAGACGCTTGAGCCCGCCGATGAGGGTAGCTAAAAGCTAACACCCGAAACAAAAAGCAAAATGGCTGAAAACATGCCTGAGCATCCCGGCCGAGAGCAAAATAGCTGAAAAGACGCTTGAGCCCGCCGATGAGGGTAGCTAAAAGCTAACACCCAAAACAAAAAGCAAAATGGCTGAAAACATGCCTAAGCATCCCGACCGAGAGCAAAATAGCTGAAAAGATGCTTGAGCCCGCCGATGAGGGTAGCTAAAAGCTAACACCCGAAACAAAAAGCAAAATGGCTGAAAACATGCCTGAGCATCCCGGCCGAGAGCAAAATAGCTGAAAAGATGCTTGAGCCCGCCGATGAGGGTAGCTAAAAGCTAACACCCGAAACAAAAAGCAAAATGGCTAAAAACATGCCTGAGCATCCCGGCCGAGAGCAAAATAGCTGAAAAGACACTTGAGCCCGTCGATGAGGGTAGCTAAAAGCTAACACCCAAAACAAAAAGCAAAATGGCTGAAAACATGCCTGAGCATCCCGGCCGAGAGCAAAATAGTTGAAAAGACGCTTGAGCCCGCCGATGAGGGTAGCTAAAAGCTAACACCTAAAACTAGTCGACCGAAATTAAGCTTAAAAAGACCCTCCAGCTCTTCGTTCCGAAAAGCAAGAGGCTCAGGGGCTACATCCAGATAGGAATACTTTTTCCTCAGAAAAGCACAAGCGCCACTCAAGAAAGCACTCGGATACCGAAGTTTGTCAAGGCAACATTCTATGCCGAGTCATTTTACATAGCGCAGGTGAAAGGTTGTCAACACAAAGATCTACATCTAACAAGTCATAGCACGGACAAAGCACTCGACGGATCACAAAAGAGGAAGAAAAGAAAAGTACTCGACAAATTGAGGGATTTCGTTAGGATAACGCACAGAGTTGTTTACAGGGCAGAGTACAACCATGACATGCACATATGACGTCCGGGAAGCAATAGCGAGCAAAAGATTAAGATATATGCATATATACACTGAATACACATGCACATACAGATCTGCATGCATGCAAATGAGGAAGCCATCAATTTACTGGACACATAAATCATGATGGGACACGAACGATCCAACAAGGTGCAAGCACACGTCAAGTCATATGCAGGGCGTCATCACAGTTACAACTCCAAAATATCAAAGCCAAATCAGAACCAAGCCACGAGCAGCAAGCCGTCCGAGACCAAAGATAGCAACCTGTCTGTTCGAATGTCCGACTACTTCGAACACACGAGATGTCCAACTGTGCATCAAGACAGATAATAAGCAAGCCAAGACTGACTACTCGGCCGAGAAGTCCGAGTACTCGGATACGATTTAAGCAAGAAGAACACGTGATCTACATAACAACTCGGATACAGAAGCCAAGCCAAAAAGAGGAAGGCACACAAGAAAACCCAAAGCTCCAGGCTAGACAAAAGTAGAAACAACCTGGTTTGATCAAAAAAGAACGCCGATGAGGTACGGCAAGAACCAAGACAATCTCAGAAAGAACCCGGATTGATCAAAAAAGAACCCCGACAAGGTACGGCAAGTACCAAGACAAATCCAGAAAGAACCCGGATCGATCATAAAACAACCCCGAAGAGGTGCTGCAAGTACCAAGACAAATTCAAGAAGAACTCGGATTGATCAGAAAACAACCCGGATAAGGTACATACAAGTTCAGAAAGAACCTGGACGAAGTGCAAACAACCTAGAAGAGGTACATCAAGAACCAGAGAAGTCTAGAAAATGACCTGGATGAATAAAAACAACTCGGAAGAGCATCACGGCTTAGTCAAATCAGAAAACAACCCGGATAAGGTACATACAAGTTCAGAAAGAACCTGGACAAAGTGCAAACAACCTGGAAGAGGTACATCAAGAACCAGAGAAGTCTAGAAACGACCTGGATGAATAAAAACAACTCGGAAGAGCATCATGGCTTAGCCAAACACTAAGCTCGGGGGCTCGGCATTCGCTTCAACTACGCTCGGGGGCTCAAATTCAAGGATGAAAGACCAAGAATACAAGTACTCAAGAATACAACAAAGACAACACATCAAGACCCTTCATCCGATTTCTATTCTAAAGAAAAGTACTCGGAGAAGGCTCAGGGGGCTGCGGGATACATAACCCCAAAAAATTTTTTGAAGACAAGAATCTGGACCCTCCAACTTTTGCAAGCAAAAGCAAGAGGCTCGGGGGCTACACTCAGTGAGTGCAATTTTTTACAAAAAATTGCACCCACCGAAAAAGAACTCGAAGCAACCAAGAAGACTAAAGGGACCCTCTGGCTTCTTGTCCCAACAAGCAAGAGGCTCGGAGGCTACACTCACTGAGTGCACTTTTATCCAAAAGTGCACATCAGCCAAAGAAAAGACAAAGAAGACCATCTCAAGGTTTCACTTCAAGAAGAACCTCGAATGGATTTACAACAACTCAACGAAGACCAAGAAGAACAAGAAGGCTTCCGAAGCTCATCCATGAGATGCTCGGGGGCTTGTCGATACGGGACCCATGGGGTTTCCCACGGAGAAGAGAGAAGAAGACCTAGTCCAACTAGGATTCCCTACATGTAATCCTACTAGAACTAGTTATATATAATCCTACTAGGATCTCTACTTTGTAACCGACTAGGACTCCCGCCTCTCCTAGACTATATAAAGGAGGGCAGGGGTCCCTAGATCGGGGGCGACAGACATAACCAACAGAACTCACAACCACAACAAATAGCGCAGGGCGCAATATACTATCCACCCCACACTGGACATAGGGCGCCGTGATTTTCCGGTGTACCGAACCAGTATAAATCGTTGTCTCCCTGCGTTTACCATTGAGTTCCTGCAAACGCCGATACCCCTCCGAACAAATCACCGTCCTGGGTACCCTGTGATGGGTTGCCGGTGGTAAAACATCGACACAATCAAGGTTCTATTCTTTCTTTCAACTAGCCCATTTGATTAAGGAGTATACTTGGCCGAGAATTGATGTCTAATTCCAAATTCATCACATAACTCATCAATTCTAGTGTTCTTGAACTCACTTCCATTATCACTTCTAACTTTCTTGATTGTTGTTTCAAACTCATTGTGAATACATTTGACAAATGATTTGAATGTTGCAAACGCATCACTCTTGTCAACAAGAAAGAACACCCATGTGTATCTAGTGAAATCATCTACAATCACAAATCCATATTTGTTTCTACCAATGCTAGTGTATGTGGTTGGTCCAAACAAGTCCATATGCATCAACTCAAATGCCTTGGATGTGCTCATCATGCTCTTCTTAGGATGTGTATTACCAACTTGCTTTCTGGCTTGACATGCACTACATAGTTTGTCCTTCTCAAATGTGACATCTTTCAAGCCTCTAACTAAGTCATGCTTAATCAATTTGTTTAATTGTTTTATTCCAACATGACCAAGCCTTCTATGCCATAACCAACCCATGCAGTGATCAAACATGTTGACAATTGAGCTTCTCTAGCATTGAAATCAACTAAGTATAGATTCTCATATCTAAATCCTTTGAATATCAAGTTAGAGCCATCTACACTTATGATCTCTACATCATCCACACCAAATATGCACTTGAAACCAAGATCACACAATTGAGCTACCGATAATAGGTTGAAGTTCAAGCTCTCTACTAGTAGCACATTGGAAATGCTCAAATCATTAGATATTGCAATCTTACCAAGCTTTTTGAATTTGCCTTTGCCATTGTCACCAAATGTGATACTATCAAACCCATTGCTCTTGTTTTCATTGATTGAATTGAACATTCTTGAATCACCAGTCATGTGTTGTGTGCACCCACTATCAAGCACTCAATGCCTTCCTCTGGCTTTATAATTGACATACAAAAGAAAATCAATTCTTTTTAGGTACCCAAACTTGCTTGGGTCTTTGTAGGTTAGTTACCAAGGTCTTTGGTACCCAAATGGCCTTCTTCTTTAGGCCCACAATTGGTGTACCAATGAACTTAGCCTTCATACCATTGGCACCCTTATAAAGCATGTAACAAGAATCAAATTTGATTGAGGATACATTAGGTAGCTTGTTCTTGTTAGTCTTGCAATTTTGCTCTATATGCCCAACTTGCTTGCATCTATTGCAAAACCGACCATTGCCCTTCACAAAGATAGCTTTGGGAGTGACAAAGGCCGCCTTGCCTTTCTTGGGGGTATAGCCTAATCCCTCTTTGTTGAGAGAAAATCTTTGGCTACCCAAGAACTTTAGCAAGTGGGCTTCTCCACTATAGGCATTGCCTAAGGCACGAGTGAGCTCATTCACCTCCTTCTTGAGGTTCTCATTTTCCACCATAAGTGAGGCATCACAAGTGAGACCATCACTCAAAGGTGAAGTGGAAGTTGTAGTGCTACAAGAAGTGTTAGTGGGAGCAACAATAATGGGTTCATGAAAAGATTCATCAATAAGATCACATGTTAGTCCCACATCACATGTTACTGTCACTTGCTCCTTCTTGGCTTCCTCCTTCTTGACTTGCTCAATGAGAGAGGAGTGAGCCTTTTTAAGCTTAGAGTGAGCTTTGCCAAGCTTCTCATGGGCATCCATTAGCCCCTCATGAGTGGCATTGAGCTCATCAAAGGATTGCTCAAGAAATTTTACTTTCTTGCGCAATTCTTTGCACTCCTTTCTCTTCATCTCATTGCAAGCGTGCACTTGCTCACACATGTCTAAGAGCTCCTCCTTGGAGTACTCATCATCATCATCATCATTATCATTCCTACAAGAGTCACTTTCACATTCATCATCATCACTCTCATCATATTTTACCTTGGTAGGCTTTGCCATGAGACATGTCGATGGAGTATCGAAGATGGAGAGCTTCTTGTTGATGGCAATGCTTGCTAGTGCTCTCTTGATAGATTTCTTATCATCATCACTAGAGCTATCACTATCTGAAGAGCCATCACTATCCCATGTGACCACATAGCCTCCACCCTTCTTCTTTTGAAAGGTCATTCTCTTCTCCTTCTTCTCCTTTTTTCTTTCTTGTCCTTCTTGTGTTTGTTCTTCTCATCTTCATCATTGTCACTATTATAAGGACAATTTGCTACAACATGATCGGGGCTCTTGCAATTGTAGCATCTTCTCACATATTCTTTGCTCTTTGTGTGATCTCTTCTCTTTCTTGCTCCATAGCCCTTCTTCTTCATGAACTTGCCCATCTTGCGCACAAAGAGAGCCATAGCCTCATCATCAATATCACTTAGATCCTCATCATCACTTGATTCTTTCTTAGACTTGCCCTTATTTTTTGTATGATGATGAACTAGCCTTGAATGCTATGCTTTTCTTCTTCTTGTCTTCTTCCTTCTTATCATCCTTGTCATCCCCTTCCCTTTCCACACGGTATGTCTCTTGTGTCATGACATCACCTAGTACTTGGTTAGGGGTGATATCCTTTAATCCTCCTCTTATGATAAGCAATCTCAACATCTCAAACCTTGGAGATAGGCACATCAAGAATCGATGAGAGACATCATCATCCTTGATCTTCTCTCCCAAAGCCTTCAAGTCATTGACAATCACTTGTGATCGATGGAACATCTCCGGAATGCTCTCATCTTCCTTCATCTTGAAGCTTGTCAACTTGTCCTTGAGAATATACAACTTGGCACTCTTCACCGCCGGTGTGCCCTCATATGTTTCCTCCAATCTCCTCCACACTTCATTTGCTCTTTCACAATCCTTGATTTGCTCAAACACCTTTGGATCAATGGCATTGTATAAGGTGTTGAGAGCCATTGTATTGCATTGCTTGTTGGACTTATCTTGGTTGGTGGGATTGTCGGGATCAATGATAGCATAATCATTCTCGGTTACATCCCATACTTGATCATTGATTGAACCAAGATACACCCTTATCTTTCTCTTCCAATAACCATAGCTTGTGCCATCAAAGAAAGGTGGTTTGCCCCCCCCCCCACATGGTTGAACACAACTTGAGCCATAATTTGACACCGAGGTTGTTAAGCCTTTAATCACACGGTGACCACGGCTCCGATACCACTTGAAAGGTCCTAATATGGCTAGAGGGGGGGTGAATAGCCTATTTAAAATTCTACAAATCAATTAGAGCAATTTGATTAGTAAGACAAATAGCATAATGCAAACTTGCTCTAGCTCTACGAGGGTTGCAAGCCACCTATCCAACAATTCTAGTTGCAATGATAGCTATACACACAACTTGCTATGATACTACTCACTAATAGCTCTCAATCTTTCTACTCTAAAGAGCTCCACTAAGCAAACTTAAATAGCAAAGCAATCTCTCAAATCTAATTACACTAAAGAGCTTGCTACAACTAGTATGCAAGAATATAAATGAGTGAGTAGGATGGTTATACCGTTGTATAGAGGAATAAACCAATCACAAGATGAAGATCAAACCAATCACCAGGAGAATGCAAATGACAAGAGACAACTGATTTTTCTCCCGAGGTTCACGTGCTTGCCAACACGCTAGTCCCCGTTGTGTCGACCAACACTTGGTGGTTCGGCGGCTAAGAGGTGTTTCACAAACCTCATCCACACGATTGGACACCGCAAGAACCTACCCACAAGTGAGGTAACTCAATGACACATGCAATTTACTAGAGTTACCTTTTGGCACTCCACCGGGGAAGGTACAACTCCCCTCACAATCACCGGAGACGGCCATGAACAATCACTAACTCATGCCAATCCTCCACTGCTGCACCGAGCCATCTAGGTGGTGGCAACCACCAAGTGTAACAAGCAAAATCTGCAGTGCAACACGAATACCAAGTGCCTCTAGATGCAATCACTCAAGCAATGCACTTGGATTCTCTCCCAATCTCACAAAGATGATGAATCAATGATGGAGATGAGTGAGAGGGCTTTGGCTAAGCTCACAAGGTTGCTATGTCAATGAAAATGTGCAAGAGAGATAGCTTGAGCCAGCCATGGGGCTTTAAATAGAAGCCCCCATCAAATAGAGTCGTTGGCTCAAAAAATGGGCTGACTGCGCGTCGACCAGATGCTCCGGTCACAATGCACCGTACGCAGCACCGGACGCTCCGGTCGTGAATACCGGACGCGTCCGGTCAGCCTATCGGACGTGTCTGGTAGCTCCCAGACTGCCACGTGTCCTATTCAAACTAGCCTAGCCGTTGCTGCTCATTTTGTCGATGACCGGACGCTCATACACGAATGACCGCACGCACAGCCGCTGCGTCCGGTCGAGTCTAGTAAGCCTCCAGGGCTGATCGGACACGTCAGTTAAAAACTGACCGGACACTGAGCCTCAGCGTCCAGTCGAGTACAGTAAGCACCCATGGACGACCGGACACGTCCGGTCATACCAGACTGGACGCTGCCAGCGTTCGATCAACTGATCTGCCGAGCACTGCGTTTGCTGAGTCATACCGGACGTGTCTGGTATGGCGACCGGACGCGTCCGGTCGCTGAGTTCGCCGCCAAATACCGGACATGTCTGGTCACCATACCGGACGCATCCAGTCAGCCTGTAACCAGTGCGACTAACTCCTTTTCGACTCTATCTTCTTCACCCTTGCTCAAATGTGCCAACCACCAAGTGTATCACCTTGTGCACATGTGTTAGCATATTTTCACAAACATTTATCTAGGGTGTTAGCACTCCACTAGATCCTAAATGCATATGCAATGAGTTAGACATCTAGTGGCACTTTGATAACCGCATTCCGATACGAGTTTCACTCCTCTTAATAGTACGGCTATCTATCTTAAATGTGATCACACTCGCTAAGTGTCTTGATCACCGAAACAAAATGGCTCCTACAATTTTACCTTTGCCTTGAGCCTTTTGTTTTTCTCTTTCTTCTTTTCCAAGTTTAAGCATTTGACCATCACCATGCCATCACCATCGTCATGATCTTTGCCATTGCTTCATCACTTGGAGTAGTGCTACCTATCTCATAATCACTTTGATAAACTAGGTTAGCACTTGGGGTTTCATCAATTAACCAAAACCAAACTAGAGCTTTCACCACCTCTAGGTCATCGCAGACCACTATGAGGGCAGCGCGCAGGAGATCGTGCTTGTTGCTCTCCATCTGAAGGCACCTCATGCCTCAGCGAGCTCTATGGCAAGCCCCATAGAAACGCTCTTGGCCTCTAGCATCTAGGTCATCATGGTTCCAAGCTTGGCCTAGAGGGAGCCGATCCTCTACTGTGCCTCATCACGCTCTTGGATGGCCTGGTCACGCTCCCCACAGGCTGCGCCACGCTCCAAGTGGAGCCTCTCTGCAGTCTGGCATAGCTCGTCTTGCTCCTTATGTAGCCAGGCAACCACCTCGGTGTCCAGGTTCACCCTCTGCTACAGGGACATGGACCTCTCCTCGGCTCCTAGTTTGAGCTCCCACTCCTTCTCCACCTCAGCTAGGAGGTCAAGGATCCGCTGGTGGGCCTCAACGTCCCTCTAGAGCAGGTCATCCCACTCCTTCCGGACTCTGGCGGCCTCCTCCTCATCCTACTGTGCCCTCGCCAACAATTCCTCAAACACCTTCTTGGCCTCCTCCGCATCCCGACAGGCCTTGGCCTCCTATAGCCGGAGACTGCCCGCCTCCTCGACATGGGGAGTCAACTCAGACACCCTCTATCGGAGTTGGGCGGTCATGTGCCTCATCGATGAGGTGGTCCTAGTCCTCCTTATGCTCATGAAGGAACCGGGATTTCTCCTGGCTGCGAGCGATAAGAGACTGAAAAAAGATGGTGGTCAGAACACAAAAATACATGAAGAAAGAAGAGGGCGACAGGCTAGATTAAGTGAATACCTAGCTAGTGGGACCGACAATGTCGCGCAGGGCGCCCCTAGCATGATTTAGTGCTTCCTACATAGCCGTAATCCCCTCGTCGAGACTCTCCCACTCCATGCTCTCAGCAGCATCATCGAGGGTAAAGAGTGTCGACGACGAGTCCTGTGGATTTGCCCACCGGAGCAGGGACTCATCTCACGTAGGCGAGCAGCTACCCCTCGACGTTAGGGCCAGGAGAGGCTCCCTGCCAGTCCTCTCTACCACTACCACAACATTCGAGGGTCCCTCGGCCACGTCCCCCTCCGTCCGGCCCATGTCGGGTGTCGTCACTTGGGCCAATAGTGGCGCGGATTGCACCACTGCCTCTGGCACTGCCATGGTGGCGTCCGGCTATGGCCCGCCTATAATAGCCACTACCATGTCCGCCTACATCGGCGGGGCCTCGACGGGTGGCGTCACATCCATCGCGAGCAACGCCACATGCATGACCAGCAACTCCATCTGCCCCATCACCGATAGTGGCATCACCTCCATCGCTCGCTATGTAATGACCTCCGAGGATGTCCGTTGAGTCCCCTCATCTACCTATCCCACCGAGGGCATGGGAACCACAGTGGGTGACGCCTGATCAGCCGACAAGGCAGCAATGCCGGTGACGCCGCTCCTGCCCAAGACTGGTGCGACGATAGCCGATGGCTCCCGCCTCACTCGAAGGGCGATGCTCTTCTATGGCGCCGCCGACAAAGGATTGCACCGCCTCAAGACGTTGCAAGAAAAGAAAAGGCATAAGTCATGCTAAAAACAGAGAAAACAGAGGAGTTGAGGACTTACATTGGCATTGTTTGGCATTGGATACATTTGGGGGACGAACCCCTAAGTCCCTGCTCCACCTCCTCAGGACGGGGCCATTTTGTGCCCTCTCCCTGCTCCCGAGCCAAGGGCGCGGCGGCAGAGCCACCCCCTCCCTCGGTGCCTCAGGCATGGCGGTGGATCCACCCACCCCGCTAGCTCTCGAGGCCCGACAGCAGATCCACCTACCCCCACTGGCTTTTGAGGCACGGTGGTGGGGCTACTCCCCTCCGCTGGCACCTTGGGCGTGGTGGCAAAACCACCCGCCCCTGCTAATTCTAAGGATAGGCCGACGATCCACCCCGCCTCCTCTAGTCTCACGGACTCGCTTCCCCCTACATGGAACAGGAAGGGTCCCTACAAGGACGAGTGGATACCTGTTAGCGTATCCTCACTCTCCTAGTCATCCCACTCAGTGTTGGCAACTACCTCGTTGTCTTCCTCATTGTGATCATCATCACTGTTCGTGTCCTCCCCTCTCTCCCGTGCCCATAGCTTCTGCTACTTCTTCCCCCTCTTGCACTCCTTCGCCTTCTGCTGCTGCTCGGCCGCGGCACAGTTGGCCGCCGTCACAGACAGGTCCTTCGATAATGGAACCGGGTGATCCATAAGGACAAGTCTCTTTGGATAGTCCCCCTATCTCAATATCAGCATTCAAGAGGTCAGGAGTTCAATTAAAAAGGAGGCACGAGGAAAGAAAACTTACGAAGACAATGTACCCCAGTTTCGACTACATTGGGGGATGCCCCGGCACCGGATACACAAAATCGAGGATAGCACCGACGTCGTCCCATAGAGGCTCCATCGCCTTCTTGATGCGTTGCACCACTTCGGAGGGGGAGAGTGCTCCCTCGGCGAGCGTCGTCCCATCAAGTGATGCCCCGGGTGCCATCATGTGCAGGGGAAGCGCGAGCCTCATCAGCGGCGCCACCCTCCATGTGTGGTAGGCGCTGATGATCCCCGACCCCTTCATGTCCCTCTCCTTCAAGATTCGGATGGCAGCGAGATGGTCTTGGATTTCTCTTCTTGTCTTTCTCCGAGACTCCCCACTTCCTCCACGAGTCCGAGACCTCTTCGATGAGGCGCTCGGTGAACTCTAGCAAGGGGGCGGCTGTGTCATTCTTAACGTAGAACCAATACGAATGCCACCCCTTGATGGAGGTCAATAGACGCATCGGTGGGTACTCGTTGACCCAGTTATTGCGGAGCTGAATGTCGGCGCATCCCATTGACATGTTCAGCCCTACTTTTTCTCCTGCTTCTTCATGAGGGTGATGACAAAGAAGTACCGCCACAGGTCGAAGTGGGGACTAATCCCCAGGAATCCCTCACATAGGGCGACGAACATCGCAATGTGCTAGATTCCATTGGGATTAAGGTGTTGTAGCTCTACTTTGTAGTAGTGCAGCAATCCTCGAAGAAACTTGTGGGTAGGGGTGGCAAATCCCCACTCGTGGAAGTGAGCGAAGGACATGATGTAGCCGTCGGGTGGTGACGGCGCGTCCTCATCGCCAGGAAGCCATCATTCCTCGATGGCGGTCCACGCACAAAGAAGACCATGATGAACGAGGCCCTCTAGGCGCTGGAGGGTGATATCGAAGTGGCACCATAGCTCCATTGGAGGATTGGAGTGGTGGATGTGAATTCGACGATGGCTGAAATGCGGATGCAGGAGGCTTATGCGATTGATGGCGGAGGTTGTAGATGCAAAGGCAAGGAGGCAAAGTACAAAACCCTAGGGGCGAACCCTTTGGTTTTATAGGGGCGACGGATGCGATGAAGGCAACCGTCCACCTAGATCTCTACGCCTGCCATGATCCACCACCACGTCACATCATGGGATATGTGCCCACAATCTTTATCCTTTCCCTCCAAAGGCACGCCGGATGTTTTGTCTCTCTGAGCAAACCAGGACTCTTTACCAGCAAAAAAGATATGGGTCAAAAAACGTTCCTTCAGTCTGCCTGGGCCTAGGAGTTTGAGGGCTAGCCCATGAACAGTTTTGATGGCTGTCCTAAGGCACCCTTGCTGTAACACCTCGGGTGTTAGCCTTACATAACTTGACTCGCATAGCATGAGCATGATCATAAAGCATTCATAAACAAGCATTTGACATTTGAAACATTCAATTGAAACATATGCAACATTCTTATTATTTCATGTTTCCATGTGTATATGCAAATGATATGAATGAAAACATGTACTTGGTAGATGTGAGTCACAAAAACATGTAACCACACTTGGGTTAGCAATTAGAACATTGTTCATGACAGTCACTTTTCTTAATCAAGCCTTTAAGGCATGTTTCCTGTGATTGCCCTAACTAGCTCTATGAGTGACTACTACATAAAATGATTGAATGACCTTGCAAATTGCTTAAACATGCTTAGGATATCATTATGAACAACTTTGGTATTTAGGGCTAGGGCTAATTTGGTCATTTAGTCATGGTTTGAGTATGTATCATAATTTCAAAGTGACATGTTTGACTAAGGTTGAACTAGGTGCTAGAGACCTTGCATGGAGGAGTTCACTAAAGCAAAGTTGTAGTGTTTGACATAAGGAACAACTTTTATTTTTGGGTCTTTGACTGATTCAGCTCCTAACATGTGTGAATTTGGATTACGAAAATCAGAGAAATCCACCATTTCAGCACTTAGCAAATTTTGCTAAGTCATGAACCCTGACAGCCTGACAGGCCAACCTTGAGCATGATTTTTCTCTGTTTCTGTTGCGAATTAGAACAAGTGCCTTGAACAAGTATTGTAGCTGGTACATAGGTCTACAAATTCGGTTTAGGATGTTTGCACAACGGAGCCACGGATTTTCAGTAAAATCGTTTGCGAAACTCGTCGTCAGGCTCGGCATGTCGCGTCTGAACGAACTGAATCAAGCCATCAGTGGCCGACCGGTTCAGGCCGTAGTCGCTGCGTGGCACGGAGCATGGCCGCGCGTCGCCGGCGCTCTGCCCAGCACGGCCAAGGCAGGCCGAAGCGCGCCTTCATCACGCTAGCACCCGCCCGCAACGCCCAGCGCCCTCAGTTCGTTTTCCCCACTCCTCCTTCGTTGTCTCGCAGCGCCAGCAGCAGCCGCCGAGCTCCCGCAGCTCCGCCGTCGCCATCACCGTGCTCAAGCTCGTGCCTAGCCACTCCATCACCACCGCAGCACTCCATCACCACCGCAGCACTCCATCGCCACCCCAGCAACCTACTACCTTCCCCCGTGCTCGTTGACAGCGCTTGGTAAGCCACCGCAACGCATGCGAGCTCACCGGAGTTCCGCCGTGAGCCCCGTCTCCGTGGCCACGTCGCCACCGTCCACCCCAGGCCGCATTAGGGTGCTAGATAGCTCCGCCGCAGCTCAGAGATGCTCGGCGTAGCATTCGTTCGAGCCACCGTAGCCCCCATCGGCGTACCGCCGTAGTCCAGCCCCGCCGTGCCGCCATGAACGTCGCCACCGTACTTAGCTCTGTCAATAGGGCCGGCCAAGTGGCTCAATAGATTCGCTAGGTCAAGTAGATCACATAGTGAAGATGTCACCGCCGGCGAACTCACCGCTGTCGAGTTCTAGCCACGTCAGTCGAGCAGCGCCGCCGTGCTCTGCTGTGTCTCGCTGACCAGTGGGTCCCGCTTGTCAGCGACACAAGAAGAGAAAGCTAGTTCATTCTTTCCAGATTTAAATCCTGATTTCATGTGTTTTGTTATTTTCGTATCTTCAGTTTAGTAGCTCCTAAATTTGTGAAATAAATTTTGTTGTGTTCCTTAGGAAGTGTAGTATTTAGGAAAAATATGTTTTTAACATTTACAGTAGAAAGTTTTGGAGATTTAAATAGGGATTTGAAATGTGCTTTTGAATGCATTCAAATTTGTTTATTTTATATCTAGAGTTACTGTGCTCCAAAAATTATGAAATTTTTGTGGTAAGCTATTCTTAGCATATATGAGCTCTGGTAAAAATTTGAGGACCAGTGCATGTGTAGATTTATAGTTATAGATTTTTCTTTTATGAATAGTTAATCCTTGTGTAAATTTTTATAAATTATTTATGAATCCAAAATTCATGAAATTTTTTTGAGGTAATCCTAGTAGTATATGGATGCTAAGAAAAATAGTAAATCTGTTGCTTGACACTTTTCAATAGGATTTTCCATTTATGCTATTTCAAGCCTTGCTGCCTTATCATTTTTGTATAGGATGTTCTACTTGGTAAAATGACATGAAATTTTTATAGTAGCCCTTTTATGGCATTAGTAAGGCACTGTAAATTTTTGAGAATTTATGAAGTATATCTGATATATGTTTATTATTTAACCTAGATATCTAAATAAAATAATAAAGGCAATTTAATAAATAGTTTGGGCTTCATCATTATATTATCTTAAATGTATTTGGTATGCTTAAACTGTTGGTAGATTCTATGTTGTCAAATTTTGAATGATTACATGAAGTAGAAGTATTATTACTTTATGTTGCATATTAAATAGTTTCCGGACTGATTCTAGAGTTTGATGAGTTGCATGTTGAAAATGATGTGTACTGTAAAAATGGTTAATAACAAAGTTGTAGAGAATTTGATAAGCTTTCCAGAAAGTCTAGGATCACTGTTTTTGGATTAGTAGAACTCCAGTTATGAGTGAAACAAGTAGCTACTGTTTGTGGCATAGTCGATGCATTGTAGAAGTAGTTAAGTAATAATCGAGAAGAGATATGCACCTACTCAATAAACATGATGCACTTGTTAACATATATGCATTCTTAATACTTATGCCATACTCATGCATCTAGGATTGGAGGAAGAGATCACGTTGCTGGAATTCGAAGAAGCAGAGGAAGGGAACCAGCAGGAGGATCCGCAAGCCGTAGCTCCCGAAGGCGTGGAGCAGAACCCTGAAGAGCTTCTAGAGTGTCCTGACCACCGCCCTACTTCCTTTCTGCGAGGCAAGCCCCGGAGCATTATAAGTCTCCCAGTAATTTACAAATGTTTACTTATGTAATTATGATTGATGCATTAGGTTATAAGAGTTGAATGGAACCACTTGATGCATGTACATTCCTTGTCCAGATATTACACCTTTAACCGGTATAGGTCCATGATCAAATATATGCTTAGCCATGCTTAGACCGGTAGAAGTCGGGTGATGTCCTGTCACCTGCGAGATATAGGTGGATACCGGAGCACGGTTGGCTATATTTGCCATCGTGGAACAGAACCATGAGGTAAAAGTAAATCAAGACCGGACGGGAGGTCGATAGAGAAGCAACAAGGCATGGAGGTCTTGGGTGTGGATCTATCCCCGTCTGTGTCGATCAAGGACCATACTGTTGTTGGAACTTCTGACAAGATTGAACGCATGCCTCTCACTTAGCTGGCCGGATAACTCGTTCCGACCGCGAAGCCGAGTAATTCAACTCAGGCCGGGAATCGTTCTGTTGTGCGCTCCTTCCGGGGAACGATCAGACTGAGCCCAAGGGCAGGCTTGGCCTGAGCATCCTGGCATCTGGTGTTCTAGATTGTGCGGCGTAGTATGGACCCACGAAATGTGTACTGGAGTTGTACCAAAGGTGACCTAAGGCTATCGTGGCTAGTAGACCTGGGTTTGTGTTAGGAATAAATTCCCAGCTGGTTGAAATCGATTCGAATCACCGTCTCTCCCAGATAGTGAGAAACTTGACTAGCTCCAACATCGTAGTAACTGTGTTATGAAACATGATGGTTCGGATGAATATGGAATTACAACACCTGCTATGGTTACTATTGTATGCTTCTAAATGATATACCACATGTTTGGCATAGGATAGTTGCTAATCTAGAAATGGATAGTTATAGTTAACCTGGTAAAGAAATTGTAACTATACCATGACTCAATTGCTTTTACGCAAAAATGTTGTCGAGTTATGTCCACTTATACAGCCTTGCATAATCCTTGGAGTCATTTTATTTCTGGTTCATGACGGGTAAGTCTAGCTGAGTACCTTCTCATACTCAGGGTTTATTTTCCCATTGTTGCAGATGGCACTATGTATCATGGTTATTGCAAGAGTTGCTTCTATCCCGCTGTGGATGAGGAGTAAGCCTTGGGTAGGCTTCTTTAGTAATTCCTATCTTTGCTTTTGTGGACCGTGATCTGGCTTGGCACTGTATCAAACTATGTTGGAAACTTTATCTTCGAACTTATTTGCTTCCACTTTATTTATCAAACTCAGTTTGTAATAACTTTTATTCGTACTCTGATGATGAAAAGTATCTGTGAACTTTATGTAATATGTGGCATGTATGTTGAATCCTGTATGATCTTGGTTGTTGTAAATCGTTTATCGAGGCCCATCGTGGTACTCGACGGACTACCGGGTTTATATGGGTTCAAGTATGACAGTGTGACCGCTTGCGGATTGCCATTGCACTTGTATTCTTATAAATTGGTCGGTTCTGCGACACTTACGACAAAGGATGGGCCCGCGAGTGGCCAAAACTCAGGTGCACGAGCTTCACAGGAGTCTTGGCCCGTGATCGAGTCTCAGCCGGGCGGACCCTGGATGGATCCTCACAAATGGGATACCAGGATCCTAATTAAGCTATCCAGCTAAACAACCATCAAGTCTCATGAACATACCTGTGAAGGGTCCGACCTCGGTGCAGAAGAAATCACCGTCTTCAGGGCACGCCGTGGGTGACAATAGAGGGCCAGGCCTCTCAGAATCCTCTCTTTTAGAAAACCCTCTAAAGGAGTATCCTACTCCTCCATAGGCTCAAGGGCTACACCTACCGGGTGTGCTCGCGCGCACCCGCTGGCGAGTCAAAAAATCCCTCAAGCAATTCTACTCGAATCGCCTGGGGCCTCGGGGGCTACGTCGGGGGCCAATATTAGGGTACCTAAAGAGGAGGAGCTATTGACCATCAACATTGATTCATCTACGCGATCAAGAGCATGACTACACTGTATGCCGGGTCACTCCTCGTCCATCCACCGAGACCATGGGTCCCACCTCAAGCTGACTCCCGAGGGCTGGCTCTGCCTCGCCTAACGTCTGAGGGCAGACTCCATCTCACCTGACCCCCGAGGGTTGGCTCTGCCTCACCTAGCATCTGGGGCTAGCTCCGCCTCACCTGACGTCCGAGGGCTGGCTCTGCCTCGTCGAACATCTATGAGCAGACTCCGCCTCGCCTGACGTCTGGGGGCAGACTTTGCCTTGCCCAATGTCCAGGGGCTGGCTCTGCCTCGCCCGATGTTCACCTCACCCAACATCTGCATGATGCTCCTTCATAACTATGTGCGCAGATAAGGCAGGGCACTCGAGTCAACCGCAATACTGAGGACCATACCCTGCACGCCTGTAGGAAAGTATCATTAGGATATGACAAGATAGGCGCTTTAAGCCCTTCTAGGCAAGTTAGAGCCCGAACAGTGTTGTAGGCGCCAACATTTGTCATACAGTGTAGCGGGCGCCGCCATTTGCCCTCGGGCGCGGATCCTGACGGAAGCATATGACAACCACTATGGTTCAGGAGGAAACTCACATCACCTACAGTAGCGGACGTGCAGTCACAATGTGTCTGCTCCCTATAGGGTCATGGTTCAGCACCCTGGTCCGTCGCGCCGCCCGTCGGGGCGGGATGGGACGTGACCACTTCCTGATCAAGCTAGAACATGGCATCATCAGCGGACAGACGCCTAGCGCGGCCCTATTAAAAATAGTGGACATGCACCCAACATGAAGCTATCCCTGGCACCGTCTACTGTGTTAGCGGGGCTCGCTCAGAGGAAAAGGAAGACCTAGCATCTCGGTAGGACCTCCTTTGCCTCTGGTTTTTCTTCTTTCTCCCATCTATAATCCCTGCTTCCCCTTGGTCTATAAAAGGGAAGGCAGGACACCCCACTAAGGAGAGGGGTCAATGGAACACACCACACATCACATCACACATAGCAGAGCAGCGACCAAGCTCTCAGCACCCATTCGACCTTTCCATCAAAGACTTGGGATCTTTCCCTCTCTCGCCCATTTATAACCCGTACTACGAACTTTTAGTGCAAATAACATGAGCAGTAGCCACGAACTGGATGTATGGATATTCTGCCCAAACCAGTATAAACCTTGTCTTTTTAGCACACCATCTGAGCCAGATGCGCAATAACACAAATTTACTCGTTGGTGTTTACTCGAAACACCAACGGTTGTAACCATTTTTTGAAGTTAGTAAACTCACCGCTCATCTCAATAGTTAAGTCTCTTGATTTGAGAATGAGAAAGGGTTGAAAAGCCCTAAGCCTTAGTGGCTAACCTCAACAACATGGAGGTAGGCAAGTCTTGGTGGTGAGCCAAACCACAGGATAAATTTCTAGTCGATCTATTTGTGCAGTGCCGCCCTTCAGAGCGGCAGTGCCGTTGGGTGAATTTGATAAAAGTTTGAGTGTTTATTTTGACAGGCCTATTCACCCCCCTCTATGCCAACTAGAGATCCTACAAGTGGTATCAGAGAGGGTTACCTCATATACGCTTCACAGCGTGAGGTATGGATCCTAGAGGAGAAACTAGTAGCGTGAAGTGGGTGGATGTTGACACGGACAGCAGTGAGCTGAGCATGTCAACAGCAAGCAACACCATGCTACCACATCTTGAGGCTACTGATGCTGAAGGAGCTCTCAATGAGAATGAGAGAAGAAGGAAAGAGGCAAGAAAGCTAAAAAGAGAAGCAAGAAAGAAGAAGGAGGAGCAGCGGTTAGAGGAGAAGAAGCAAAGGAAAGAAGAAAGAAGGCTCAAGAGAGAAGCAAGAAGAAAAAGAAGAGAAGCTATGAAGAAGAAGAGAAGGCAACAAGTGCATCATCAAGCATATCAAGTAGTTCCGAAGATGGAGACGATGATGAATCATACCAAGTGTCAGAGGGGAACAAGAAGGAGAAGAAAGGAAAGGGCAAGGCCAACAACAACAAATATGTCGCCGTATCCTTTAACTATTCTTCTATTCCTATGACTAACCATGATCGGAGGTCGTTCATTAATGTGCCAGTGGGCAAGTTACCTCATTTCAATGGGACTAACTTTGCCAAGTGGAAGCACTTGATGAGAGCCTATCTTATAGGTCTTCACCCCAGCATTTGGGAGATTGTCTGCAATGGATTTAAGCCACCAGTTGATCCCAAGAACCCAACACTAGAAGAGATAAGAATCATTCACCTCAATGGTCAAGCCACAAGTGTGTTACTTAGTGCCTTGGATGGTGATGAGTACAATAGAGTGATTGGAGTTGATGTTGTCAAGCAAATATGGGACACTTTGCACCTAGCACATGAAGGGGTTGACAAAGTGAGAAAGGCAAGAATTGATTTGTTGATGTCAAAGCTCAACCAGTTTGTAATCTTGGATGGAGAGGGCCCACAAGAGATGTTTGATAGGTTGATGACAATGGTGGGCAAGATTAGAGGCTATGGTTGTGATGAGCTAGATGATCATAAAGTTGTCAAGATTATGTTGGAGGCTTATTCACCAAGAAATGAGACCGTAGTGACTCTAATTAGAGACAAGAAGAAGTTTAAGTACTTCACACCAAATGATGTACTTAGGAGGATCTTGACCTTTGACATGCAAAGAGAAGAAGCAAATGAGAGGAAAAAACTTGGAGAATTGCAAGCAAAGCTAGAGGGCATCAAGATCAAAGATGTAGCTCTCAAGGCCAACAAATCAAGCAAGCAAGGCTCTACAAGCAAGTCCAAGATCAATCAACAAGCTTCAACTAGCAAGACCAAAGAAAGCAAGCAAGTTCAAGAAAGAGTAGAGACCACATCATCTTCAAGTGAAAGTAAAAATGATGATGATCAATATGAGAAAGTTGATGATGTTGCTCTCTTTACGAAGAGGTATCACAAGGGGCTAAAGAAGCAAGGTTACAAGGTAGTGAAGAGAAGCTTTCCAAACAAGAAAAAGAGGGCATGCTACAATTGTGGAAGCACCGATCACTTCATTGCCAAGTGTCCATATGAGATCAAGGACAACAAATACAAGAAGGACAAGAAAGAGGAGAAGACCGACCATAGAAAGAGCAAGAAGTATATGGGAGAGGCTCACATTGTGTCACAGAACCGACCAATTTATAAGAATACAAGTATAATGGCAATCCGCAAGCGGTCGCACTGTCATACTTGAACCCATATAAACCCGGTAGTCCGTCGAGTACCACGACGGGTCTCGATAAACGATTTACAACAACCAAGATCGTACAGGATTCAACATACATGCCACACATTACATAAAGTTCACAGATACTTTTCATCATCAGAGTACGAATAGAAAGTTATTACAAACCGAGTTTGATAATTAAAGCGGAAGCAAATAAGTTCGAAGATAAAGTTTCCAACATAGTTTGATACAGTGCCATGCCAGATCACGATCCACAAAAGCAAAGATAGGAATTACTAAGGAAGCCTGCCCAAGGCTTACTCCTCATCCACAGTGGGATAGAAGCAACTCTTGCAATAACCATGATACACAGTGCCATCTGCAACAATGGGAAAAATAAACCCTGAGTACGAGAAGGTACTCAGCTAGACTTACCCATCATGAACCAGAAATAAAATGACTCCAAGGATTATGCAAGGCTGTATAAGTGGACGTAACTTGACAACATTTTTGCAAAAAGGCAATTAATCTTTGTACACTTGGGATTCCTTTATCAAGTTAATTATAACTATCCATTTCTAGATTAGCAACTATCCTGTGCCAAACATGTGGTATATCATTTAGAAGCATACAATAGTAACCATAGCAGGTATTGTAATTCCATATTCATCTGAACCACCATGTTTCATAATATAGCTGCTACGATGTTGGGACTAGCCAAGTTTCTCACTATCCGGGAGAGACGGCGATTCGAATCGATTTCAACCAGCTGGGAATTTCTTCCTAACACAAACCCAGATCTACCAGCCACGATAGTCTTAGGTCACCTTTGGTACAACTCAGGTACACATTTCGCGGGTTCGTACCGCGCCGCACAATCTGGAACACCAGATGCCAGGATGCTCAGGCCAAACCTGCCCTTGGGCTCAGTCTGATCGTTCCCCAGAAGGAGCGCACAACAGAACGATTCCCGGCCTGAGTTGAATTACTCGGCTTCGCGGTCGGAACGAGTTATCCGGCCAGCTAAGTGAGAGGCATGCGTTCAATCTTGTCAGAAGCGCCAACAACGGTACGGTCCTTAATCGACACAGACGGGGATAAGTCCACACCCAAGACCTCCATGCCTTGTTGCTTCCCTATCGACCTCCCGTCCGGTCTCAATTTACTTTTACCTCATGGTTCTGTTCCACGATAGCAGATATAGCCAACCGTGCTCCGGTATCCACCTATATCTCGCAGGTGACAGGACATCACCCGACTTCTACCGGTCTAAGCATGGCTAAGCATATATATATTCGATCCTGGACCTATACCGATTAAAGGTGTAATATCTGGATAAGGAATGTACATGCATCAAGTGGTTTCATTCAACTCTTATAACCTAATGCATCAATCATAAATACGTAAGTAAACATTTGTAAATTACTGGGAGACTTATAATGCTCCGGGGCTTGCCTCGCAGAAAGGAAGTAGGGCGATGGTCAGGGCACTCCGGAAGCTCTTCAGGGTTCTGCTCCACGCCTTCGGGAGCTGCGGCTTGCGGATCCTCCTGCGGGTTCCCTTCCTCTGCTTCGTCGAATTCCAGCAACGTGATCTCTTCCTCCGATCCTAGATGCATGAGTATGGTATGAGTATTACGAATGCATAATGTTAACAAGTGCATCGCGTTGTTGAGTAGGTGCATATCTCTTCTCGATTACTACTTAACTATTTCTACAATGCATCGACTACACCATAAAATAGCAGCTACTTGTTTCACTCATAACTGGAGTTCTACAAATCCAAAAGTAGTGATCCTGGACTTTCTGGAAAGCTTATCAAATTCTCTATGACTTCGTTATTAACCATTTTTACAGTCTACATTAGTTTCAACATGAAACTCATCATATTCTAGAATCAGTCTGGAAATGATTTAACATGCAATATAAAGTAAGAATACTTCTACTTTATGTAATCCTTCAAAATTTGACAACCTAGAACCTACCAACAGTGTAAGCATACCAAATACAGTTAAGATAATATAATGGTGAAGCCCAAACTATTTATTAAATTGCCTTTATTATTTTATTTAGATATCTAGGTTAAATAATAAATATATATCAGTTGTGCTTAATAAATTCTCAGAAATTTACAGAGCCTTACTAATGCTATCAAAGGACTACTATAAAAATTTCATGTCATTTTACTAAGTAGAACATCCTATACAAAAATGATAAGGAATCAAGGCTTGAAATAGCATAAATGGAAAATCCTATTGAAAAGTGTCAAGCAACAGATTTCTTATTTTTCCTAACATCCATATGGTACTAGTATCATCTCCAATAAATCTCATGAATTTTGGACTTATAATTAATTTATAAAAATTCATGCAAGGATTAACTATTTATAAAAGAAAAATCTATAACTATAGATCTACTCATGCACTGGTTCTCAAATTTTTATCCAAGCTCATGTATGACAAGAATAGCCTACCACAAAAATTTCATAATTTTTGGAGCACAGGAACTCTAGATATAAAATAAACAAATTTGAATGCATTCAAAAGCACATTTCAAATCCTTATTTAAATCTCCAAAAATTTCTACTGTTGAAACCAAGAACATATTTTTCTTAAATACTACACTTCCTAAGGAACACTTACAAATTTATTTCACAATTTTATGAGCTACCAAACTAAAGATACAAAAATAACAAAACAAATCAAAAACTGGAATATTTGAACTAGCCTACAACACTGCTGTCGCTGACCGGTGGGACCCAGTGGTCAGGGGACCCCACACGTCAGTGACACGAAGCAGAGCAGCGGCGCTGCTGGGCACTGCGCGGCTGCGGCTCGTCGACGGCGAGCTTCGCCGGCGGTGAGGTCATCACGGTATGACCTACACGACCTGGCGAACCTACTGAACCGCAGGACCGGACCTATTGCCGACCCTAGAGCTATCGGCGGCGGCCATGGCGGCTCGGCGAGGCGGGATGTCGGCGGGACGCCGGTGAAGGCTACGGCGGCTCAAACAAACGCTACGCCGAGCATCTACAGACTACAAGGAAGCTAGTGTGCGCGCTCTCGTGGCCTGGGGTGGTCTGGTTAGGCCTGGCCACGGCGACGGAGGGTGGTGGCGGAGCTCCGGCGAGCATGTGCGTGCTGCGGAGGCTTACCAAGCGCAATTGACGAGCGCGGGTGGAGGCGGTGAGACGTAGGGTGCTGGTGGAGCAGTTGCTGTGGAGGAGAACCGACGAGGGTGACTGGCGTTGGCTATGGCGACGGCGGCTCTCGGCGCGGAAGAGCTGGGCTGCTGCTGCGAGGAAGGAGGGCCGAGGCGAAGCAAATGGGGTGCGCGGTGGAGTGCGGGCGGGTGCGGGCGACTTGAAGGCGCGCCCAGACGTAGCGTGGCCTACGCGGATAGAGCAACGGCGACGCGCGGCCGTCGCCGGGGACACGCGGCGCGCGAACTCTGCCGGTGTCGGCCACTGACGTCGCGATTCAGTTCGTTCAGTGACCCGATGCAGTGCCTGACGACGGTTTTTCATGGAGCTAGATCTTCTAATCCGTGAATTATTAGTGCTCACAATCTACACAAAAGTTGTAGCCCTAAGTACCATCTGTAATTCGTCTTAAACGATCAAGACCTAATTCGCAACGGTTAAGGAGCAATGTCATCCCAAAGATCGGCTGTCAGGCTGTTAGTGAGCAAACACTTAGAAAAATTTTTGAAGTGTTGAAAACAGTGAAAAGCTGGTTTTTGTGAGTCTAATTCGAACATGTTAGAAGCTAAATCAATCCATGACGTAAAAATAAAAGTTGTTCCTTATGTCAAACACTACAACTTTGCTTTAGTGAACTCCTCCATGCAAGGTCTCTAACACCTAGTTCAACTTTAGTCAAACATGTCACTTTGAAATCAAGATACACATTCAAACTATGGCTAAATGACCAATTTAGCCCTAGCCCCAAATACCAAAGTCGTTCCTAATGATACTCTAAGCATGTTAAAACAATTTGCAAGGTTATTTAAGCATTTCATGTAGTAGTCACACATATAGCTTTTGAAAGTAATCACATGAAATATCACTCAAGTGCTTGGTCATGAAATGCGGACTTCATGAACAAGGTTCCTTTTGTTAACCTAAGTGTAGCTAAGGTGTTTTAGTGACTATCACTACCCACTTGCATTCATTTGCACATGACCACATGCATATGTTACCAGACACACGAGATCACAAGCAATGTTTCATATGTTTCGATCAAATGTTTCATATGTAAATGATGATTTATGAATGCTTGATGCTCATGCTCATGTTATGCAAGTCAAGTTATGCAAGGCTAACACCCGAGGTGTTACAGCCCCTCCCCCTTATAAAAATCTCATCCCGAGATTTGCAAGACCTACCATTCTTGGAAAAAGGCGGGATAAACTTCTTGCAGATAATCTTCTCTTTCCCACGTAGCATCTTGTTCACTATGATTGTTCCACACCACCTTATAGAACTTAATGATCTTACTCCTTGTTACTCTCTCCATCACTTCTAATACTCGAATTGGCTTTTCTTCATAGGTCAGATCCGATTGAAGCTGCACGTTGGTGGGTGCAATAGCTTCTTCCGGTACTCGAAGACATTTCTTTAGCTGAGAAACATGGAACACATCAAAGATTGCACTCATCTCTGGTGGTAGTTGTAGCTTGTACGCAACATTTCCTTTTCGTTCCAAAATTTTGTATGGCCCTACATATCTTGGTGAAAGCTTCTTTTTCATCCCAAATCTCTTCACACCTTTCATGGGTGATACTCTCAAGTACACATAGTCACCTACCTCAAAAGTTAGTGGTCTTCTTCTTCTATCGGCATAACTCTTCTGTCTTGATTGAGCTGCCTTCATGTGTTGTTGGATGATACGTACTTGTTCTTCGGCTTCATTGACAAAATCAATACCAAAATATCTCCTTTCACCGGGCTCAATCCAATTCAATGGAGTTCTGCACTTTCTGCCATACAAGGCTTCAAATGGAGCCATTTTGATACTCGCTTGATAACTGTTGTTATAGGAGAATTCAGCTAAAGGTAACCATTTCTCCCATGAACCTTTTGAAGATATTACACAAGCCCTAAGTAAATCTTCTAGGATTTGGTTCACTCGCTCTGTCTGTCCTGAAGTTTGCGGATGATAAGCTGAACTTCTGATTAGCTTGGTTCCCAAAGCTTGGTGTAAGTGCTCCCAGAAACGAGCTATGAACTGTGGTCCTCTATCTGAGATTATAGTCCTGGGTACTCCATGCAATCTCACGATCTGGGCAACATATATTTCAGCGTATTTCCCAACTATATACCGCGTGTTCACAGGGTATGAAGTGTGCTGACTTGGTGAGACGATCAACAATGACCCAGATTGAATCGTGACCTTGTGGTGTTGTTGGAAGGCCTGTAATAAAGTCCATACTGATCTCTTCCCATTTCCATCCTGGAATAGGCAGTGGCTGAAGTAATCCAGCGGTTTTCATATGGACGGCTTTCACTCTACTGCAGTTATCACACCTTGCAACATAGGCTGCGATCTCCTTCTTCATCTTAGTCCACCAAAAACGGGTTTTCAAATCTTGATACATCTTACTACTACCCGGGTGGATAGACAATTTGGAGGAGTGAGCTTCTTCTAAAATTTGATCCCTTAGCTCACGGTCTTTCGGCACCACTAGTCGGTCCTTCAAACCATAATACACCTCTTTCGTCCAATCTAAAATGTTTGGTCTCTTGCTCTTGCATTTTTCTCTTGATGTGACTTATTCCTACATCAGTCTGCTGTAGCTCTATGATTCTGCCCTCAAGCGAACAACTGATTGTGATATTGTGTAGTACAGCAGGATGTAGCAAGTTGAATCCATCTTCCAATAGCGCTTCCACTGTGTTGCAATGGGACTTTCGACTAAGTGCATCGGCTACTACATTAGCTTTACCCGGATGGTAATGCACTTCCAAATTATAGTCCTTAATCAATTCCAACCATCTACGTTGTCTCATGTTCAGTTCTGGCTGGGTAAAGATATACTTGAGGCTTTTATGGTCAGTATAGATATGACATACATTGCCCAACAAGTAATGTCTCCATATCTTCAATGCATGGACAACGGCTGCAAGTTCCAAATCATGTGTAGGGTAGTTGACTTCATGTTTTCTCAGTTGCCGAGAGGCATATGCAATTACTCTCCCTTCTTGCATAAGTACACATCCCAAACCTATTCCTGATGCATCACAAAATACATCAAAAGGCTTTTCAATGTCTGGTTGTGCTAGCACTGGCGCTGTAGTCAACAAAGTTCTGAGGGTGTGAAAAGCTGTTTCACATTCTGGTGTCCATTTGTACTTCTCATCTTTCTGAAGTAGTCTGGTCATAGGCTTAGCTATCTTTGAGAAGTCTGGAATAAACCGACGATAGTATCCTGCTAACCCTAGAAAACTCCGAACTTCATGCACCGAAGTTGGGGCTTTCCAATCCATGACCTCTTGTACTTTTGATGGGTCTACTGAGATTCCATCCCTAGATAAAATGTGACCTAAGAAAGGTACTTTGCTCATCCAAAATTCACATTTGCTAAACTTGGCATATAGCTTATGCTCCCTCAGCCTGGATAGGACAATCCTCAAATGCTCTTCATGATCTGACTCAGTTTCTGAATAAATCAATATGTCATCGATAAATACGACCACGAACTTATCCAGTTCAGGGCATGAATACCGAGTTCATCAGGTACATGAAAGTAGGCTGGAGCATTTGTTAGTCCGAAAGACATAACCAAGTACTCGTATAAGCCGTACCTAGTAGAGAAAGCAGTTTTGGGTATATCCTCCGATCTGATCTTTATCTGATGGTAACCTGATCTCAAGTCAATTTTGGAGAATACCTTTGCCTTCGCTAGCTGATCGAACAAGATGTCGATGCGGGGTAACGGATATTTGTTCTTGATGGTCACAGCATTGAGTGGTCTGTAATCTACACACATCCTCAGTGACTTATCCTTCTTTTTCACAAACAGTGCTGGACATCCCCACGGAGAGGAGCTAGGTTGGATAAGACCTTTGTCCAATAGATCTTGCAATTGAACCTTAAGTTCTGCTAACTCATTGGGTGGCATTCTATATGGCCTTCTGGATATGGGTGCGGTACCTGGCACTAATTCGATCTTAAATTCCACGTCCCTATCCGGTGGTAGACCTGGTAATTCCTCTGGAAATACATCCGGAAACTCACAAACCACTGGGATATCACATATTGTGGTGGCTTGGATAGCACAGGCTAAATGTTGGGGTTCGAAATCGCGGGAGAGTGGAACTAGAAAAGCATTCCCTCCCGTGGGTTCTCTCAACATGATAGTACGGGTGCTAGTGTCGATAAGAACACCATGATCCTTCATCCAATTCATGCCTAAGATTACACTTATCGACAATCCCGGCAATATTATCAAATCTGTTGTGTACTCCCTCCCTTGTATCAAAATGAGTACATTTTTGACTATCTTTTTGGTAGTAACAGTACCCCCTGCTGAACTTATGTTATAACCCCCTTTACTTACTTCTATTATTTCTTGATCATGTCTAGATGCAAATGCTTGACTCATAAATGAATGAGAAGCTCCCGAATCAAATAAAACAACAGCGGGGTGCTTGTTGACAAGAAACATACCAGCCGTGACAACTTCTCCGGCGGGCACTTCCTCCACAGCAGTATAATGCACTTGTCCCTGACGGGCCCTGGCATTCACCTGCCTCTGATTGTTCTGCGTGGGGTTGCCATTCCTCTTGGGGTGGGGGCACTCCTTGGACCAATGACCCAGTTGGTTGCAGTTGAAACATGGTTGATTACTTCTGAATCCTGTGGAGCTGTCCTGATTGCCATTTCCTTTTGGTAAGGCAATAGTGAACGCCTTACGGAATGGTTTCTGTGGCCTGTTATTCTGAGCTTTCGGTGGTGGAGGCCTGAACTTGGGTGCAGGTGGACGGAATTGTGGCCTAGCTGTGACTAGGCGCTTTTGACTGGAAAGATCCGGATGCACCGGCCTCATAGGCCCTCTTGCGACCTTTAGCAACTGCATGCATGTTGTTGTGGTTTTCTTGGGTCAAGGCATCACTAATAACTCATTGTACGTGGCACATCGAGAATTTGCCATCGTCTTCATTAATTTGGTACCCAGACCCTCGCTTGAAACTCTCAATCTTTTTCTCTTCAGTATCCACGAAACTTGGAGCATATCTTGACAAGTTGTTGAATGCGTGCATATATTCTGTGAGTGACTTGGTTCCCTGAGTGAGCCTCATAAATTCTGCTGCTTTCATGTGCATCAGGCCCGGGGGGAATATGGTGTCCCCTAAAAGCCAACTTGAATTGATCCCAGGTCACTCTCGCATTAGCAGGCAGAGACGACAGAAAGTGCGTCCACCAGATTCCTGCTGGTCCTTGCAATTGATGAGAAGCATATTCTGCTTTCAGGTGTTCTGTGACTCTTAGCAGACGAAATTTCTGCTCGATGGTATTCAGCCACTCATCGGCCTGCAGTGGTTCCTCAGCCACCTTGAAGATGGGCGGCTTCGTGTCCAGAAATTCCTTGAATGAACTGTGCTGATTTGGCTCAGCCCCTGGTGGCTGTGGGTGGCCACGAGCAGTGTTTTGCGCGATAAGGCGCAAAGCTTCTTCCATTGTCCTCTGGCTCCCTAGGAACTGGGCAAAGAATTCCTGAGCAGACGGCGGGGGTGGGGGTGGCAAGTCATCGTGGTTACCATCCTGGCTGCTACTAGCTCCTGCATGGGTGCGCGTCATCTGCGAAGTTGCAACAATAAGTGATTATTGGTTGATGCCAAGAGATTGCAGATGAATTAGATACTCATGCCAAACTGAAATTACTGGAGAAAATTCTCAAAATCACAATAAAAACAGAGGCATAATAATTCTTTCTCGCAACATGACATCACCAATTTGACCACTTATCGTGCTCATAACGCATGAAATTTTAAAGCGTGATTACCGACAAAGAACGGAAATTGCATTGACGTTCGTCCAAACATGCGATTAACATTACATGATAGTCTGGTTACTAATGCCAACTTCAACTACATGTCCATTACATAAATAGAGGTGATACATTAGTCCTTCCACTAAATGCGAAGCGATCTAATCCTCATCATGGTCACTATCGAGGTCAGACGCAGAATCATTTCCTTCCTCAGGTTCTACTTCCTCTTCAGGTGCCACTTCTTCTTCTTCTTCGTACCCTTCTAGATCCATTTCTGCGGCTCCAGGTGGGACATAAGGGTGGAGCTGATTGTGCAGTAGATGAACCTCTTCATGCAGATTATCGTTGTATTCTTCAGCATTGGCCAGCTGCTGTCCCAGCTCAAACTGTCGAGCCCTCAGGACATCTTCTCGGGACCAAGCTGCATTTCGCTGGTGAGTTAACCTAGTCATCTCTTCAGTGAGCCTCTCAATCTCGGCGTCGTGCTCCCTCTGAAGCTGACGTCGATCCTCACGGGCATGACCAAGAGCACCAGACACACGTCTGAGGCTACCCTCAGCTCCATCTAACACTCTCATCATTGCGAACATGGCGCTCATTGCAGGGTTATCACTGTTCTGCCCTTCTGCTGCACCAATTTCCAAAGATCTTCCTCTTGCCTGCTGCCATGAGTCAGTGGATGGGTTACCTCTTGGAAAGACTCCCACCAATGCGGCTGCCAGCTCTTGAGGAAAACGATCCATGATATCCCTCAAGATCCCAAAGGCTGCCCTGCCAGCTGCTTCTTCAGCAGTCCTACCAGTTGACTCATAACACCAGCCTGTCCACTCAGAATCGTCACCTCGGGGACGAACAACGGCCTCCACAGTAACTAAGAGACCTTCTCCCAACCGCTCATTCGCCCAGAAGTAGCGGGGTTCCATTCCATCAGGATAACCTACATAGCTGAGCACTCTCCACAAAAGTGTAGGCATCCCAAACTCTCCAAGGAACGTGTGACGTTGACGGGTACGTGGAGCAAGCTGACGGCTAGGAGCTCTTCCTCCGGTGGACTTGCGAGCAGTCTGCTTGGTGCGTGCCATCTGTACCATTAACATGTACCCTTGGTGAGACAATGCCATAATGGATAAGAGTTACATAACCGAGTAAGAATTTTATAAGGGGAGGAACAATGTAGTTATGTGAATGGTAATTTAACATGATGCATGCTCGTTCCGTACGTCCTCAGAAACTTAGGAAAAATTTGCTTCTAACGGTAGACACGGTGGCATACACACGTTCTCTCATAAATAGCGTAACTAGTCGAGCTACACGTTTCGTTGTTAGTGTACCTGCATAAAATTTCATTTCAGCCCTAAACCCATAATGAAGTATGCAGAATGGAATTGTAAATACTTTCATATATGCATACCCATACATATACTTCCGTATCAATCTACCCGTTAAGAATTTAAACCCACAATTAAATACGTACCATATACACATGCAAGCATGTATACATAGCCGTACCAAAGCTAACTCTTCCCGACCGCACGCTCACATCTTGCGGTCATACCCTCATCTTACCTTGGCGTAGAGGCATTTGATCCATTCATTACCACTCAAGTGAATGGCATCCATACTATAGCACGCCGTATGGACGACGAAGTAAAAACCCCCATGTTAGTACTTAAATAGCCACCTAATAGTCCTTAATTTGGGCATAAGGAAAGTGATCATTGGCACACTTTAGATTTCAAATACCTATTATATAACTAATAGTTGCTAGAGAAGGGTTTTTGGAAAACAAAAACTTTTGTTTTTAAATACACTTGTGACAATTAACGTTGAATCTTGCTCTGATGCCAGCTGTCGCAGAACCGACCAATTTATAAGAATACAAGTATAATGGCAATCCGCAAGCGGTCGCACTGTCATACTTGAACCCATATAAACCCGGTAGTCCATCGAGTACCACGACGGGTCTCGATAAACGATTTACAACAACCAAGATCGTACAGGATTCAACATACATGCCACACATTACATAAAGTTCACAGATACTTTTCATCATCAGAGTACGAATAGAAAGTTATTACAAACCGAGTTTGATAATTAAAGCGGAAGCAAATAAGTTCGAAGATAAAGTTTCCAACATAGTTTGATACAGTGCCATGCCAGATCACGATCCACAAAAGCAAAGATAGGAATTACTAAGGAAGCCTGCCCAAGGCTTACTCCTCATCCACAGCGGGATAGAAGCAACTCTTGCAATAACCATGATACACAGTGCCATCTGCAACAATGGGAAAATAAACCCTGAGTACGAGAAGGTACTCAGCTAGACTTACCCGTCATGAACCAGAAATAAAATGACTCCAAGGATTATGCAAGGCTGTATAAGTGGACGTAACTTGACAACATTTTTGCAAAAAGGCAATTAATCTTTGTACACTTGGGATTCCTTTATCAAGTTAATTATAACTATCCATTTCTAGATTAGCAACTATCCTGTGCCAAACATGTGGTATATCATTTAGAAGCATACAATAGTAACCATAGCAGGTATTGTAATTCCATATTCATCTGAACCACCATGTTTCATAATATAGCTGCTACGATGTTGGGACTAGCCAAGTTTCTCACTATCCGGGAGAGACGGCGATTCGAATCGATTTCAACCAGCTGGGAATTTCTTCCTAACACAAACCCAGATCTACCAGCCACGATAGTCTTAGGTCACCTTTGGTACAACTCAGGTACACATTTCGCGGGTTCGTACCGCGCCGCACAATCTGGAACACCAGATGCCAGGATGCTCAGGCCAAACCTGCCCTTGGGCTCAGTCTGATCGTTCCCCGGAAGGAGCGCACAACAGAACGATTCCCGGCCTGAGTTGAATTACTCGGCTTCGCGGTCGGAACGAGTTATCCGGCCAGCTAAGTGAGAGGCATGCGTTCAATCTTGTCAGAAGCGCCAACAACTGGTACGGTCCTTAATCGACACAGACGGGGATAAGTCCACACCCAAGACCTCCATGCCTTGTTGCTTCCCTATCGACCTCCCGTCCGGTCTCAATTTACTTTTACCTCATGGTTCTGTTCCACGATAGCAGATATAGCCAACCGTGCTCCGGTATCCACCTATATCTCGCAGGTGACAGGACATCACCCGACTTCTACCGGTCTAAGCATGGCTAAGCATATATATATTCGATCCTGGACCTATACCGGTTAAAGGTGTAATATCTGGACTAAGGAATGTACATGCATCAAGTGGTTTCATTCAACTCTTATAACCTAATGCATCAATCATAAATACGTAAGTAAACATTTGTAAATTACTGGGAGACTTATAATGCTCCGGGGCTTGCCTCGCAGAAAGGAAGTAGGGCGATGGTCAGGGCACTCCGGAAGCTCTTCAGGGTTCTGCTCCACGCCTTCGGGAGCTGCGGCTTGCGGATCCTCCTGCGGGTTCCCTTCCTCTGCTTCGTCGAATTCCAGCAACGTGATCTCTTCCTCCGATCCTAGATGCATGAGTATGGTATGAGTATTACGAATGCATAATGTTAACAAGTGCATCGCGTTGTTGAGTAGGTGCATATCTCTTCTCGATTACTACTTAACTATTTCTACAATGCATCGACTACACCATAAAATAGCAGCTACTTGTTTCACTCATAACTGGAGTTCTACAAATCCAAAAGCAGTGATCCTGGACTTTCTGGAAAGCTTATCAAATTCTCTATGACTTCGTTATTAACCATTTTTACAGTCTACATTAGTTTCAACATGAAACTCATCATATTCTAGAATCAGTCTGGAAATGATTTAACATGCAATATAAAGTAAGAATACTTCTACTTTATGTAATCCTTCAAAATTTGACAACCTAGAACCTACCAACAGTGTAAGCATACCAAATACAGTTAAGATAATATAATGGTGAAGCCCAAACTATTTATTAAATTGCCTTTATTATTTTATTTAGATATCTAGGTTAAATAATAAATATATATCAGATTGTGCTTAATAAATTCTCAGAAATTTACAGAGCCTTACTAATGCTATCAAAGGACTACTATAAAAATTTCATGTCAATTTACTAAGTAGAACATCCTATACAAAAATGATAAGGAAGCAAGGCTTGAAATAGCATAAATGGAAAATCCTATTGAAAAGTGTCAAGCAACAGATTTCTTATTTTTCCTAACATCCATATGGTACTAGTATCATCTCCAATAAATCTCATGAATTTTGGACTTATAATTAATTTATAAAAATTCATGCAAGGATTAACTATTTATAAAAGAAAAATCTATAACTATAGATCTACTCATGCACTGGTTCTCAAATTTTTATCCAAGCTCATGTATGCCAAGAATAGCCTACCACAAAAATTTCATAATTTTTGGAGCACAGGAACTCTAGATATAAAATAAACAAATTTGAATGCATTCAAAAGCACATTTGAAATCCCTATTTAAATCTCCAGAAATTTCTACTGTTGAAACCAAGAACATATTTTTCTTAAATACTACACTTCCTAAGGAACACTTACAAATTTATTTCACAATTTTATGAGCTACCAAACTAAAGATACAAAAATAACAAAACAAATCAAAAACTGGAATATTTGAACTAGCCTACAACACTGCTGTCGCTGACCGGTGGGACCCAGTGGTCAGGGGACCCCACACGTCAGTGACACGAAGCAGAGCAGCGGCGCTGCTGGGCACTGCGCGGCTGCGGCTCGTCGACGGCGAGCTTCGCCGGCGGTGAGGTCATCACGGTATGACCTACACGACCTGGCGAACCTACTGAACCGCAGGACCGGACCTATTGCCGACCCTAGAGCTATCGGCGGCGGCCATGGCGGCTCGGCGAGGCGGGACATCGGCGGGACGCCGGTGAAGGCTACGGCGGCTCAAACAAACGCTACGCCGAGCATCTACAGACTACAAGGAAGCTAGTGCGCGCGCTCTTGTGGCCTGGGGTGGTCTGGTTAGGCCTGGCCACGGCGACGGAGGGTGGTGGCGGAGCTCCGGCGAGCATGTGCGTGCTGCGGAGGCTTACCAAGCGCGATTGACGAGCGCGGGTGGAGGCGGTGAGACGTAGGGGTGCTGGTGGAGCAGTTGCTGTGGAGGAGAACCGACGAGGGTGACTGGCGTTGGCTATGGCGACGGCGGCTCTCGGCGCGGAAGAGCTGGGCTGCTGTTGCGAGGAAGGAGGGCCGAGGCGAAGCAAATGGGGTGCGCGGTGGAGTGCGGGCGGGTGCGGGCGACTTGAAGGTGTGCCCAGACGTGGCGTGGCCTGCGCGGACAGAGCAACGGCGACGCGCGGCCGTCGCCGGGGACACGCGGCGCGCGAACTCTGCCGGTGTCGGCCACTGACGTCGCGATTCAGTTCGTTCAGTGACCCGATGCAGTGCCTGACGACGGTTTTTCATGGAGCTAGATCTTCTAATCCGTGAAGTATTAGTGCTCACAATCTACACAAAAGTTGTAGCCCTAAGTACCATCTGTAATTCGTCTTAAACGATCAAGACCTAATTCGCAACGGTTAAGGAGCAATGTCATCCCAAAGATCGGCTGTCAGGCTGTTAGTGAGCAAACACTTAGAAAAATTTTTGAAGTGTTGAAAACAGTGAAAAGCTGGTTTTTGTGAGTCTAATTCGAACATGTTAGAAGCTAAATCAATCCATGACGTAAAAATAAAAGTTGTTCCTTATGTCAAACACTACAACTTTGCTTTAGTGAACTCCTCCATGCAAGGTCTCTAACACCTAGTTCAACTTTAGTCAAACATGTCACTTTGAAATCAAGATACACATTCAAACTATGGCTAAATGACCAATTTAGCCCTAGCCCCAAATACCAAAGTCGTTCCTAATGATACTCTAAGCATGTTAAAACAATTTGCAAGGTTATTTAAGCATTTCATGTAGTAGTCACACATATAGCTTTTGAAAGTAATCACATGAAATATCACTCAAGTGCTTGGTCATGAAATGCGGACTTCATGAACAAGGTTCCTTTTGTTAACCTAAGTGTAGCTAAGGTGTTTTAGTGACTATCACTACCCACTTGCATTCATTTGCACATGACCACATGCATATGTTACCAGACACACGAGATCACAAGCAATGTTTCATATGTTTCGATCAAATGTTTCATATGTAAATGATGATTTATGAATGCTTGATGCTCATGCTCATGTTATGCAAGTCAAGTTATGCAAGGCTAACACCCGAGGTGTTACACATTGGGCATGAATGGAACTCAACTAAAGAGAGCACAAGTGAAGATGATGAGAAGGTTGCAACTATTGCTATTTGCAAGTCATCCCCTACACCAAGGCTCTTCAATGACATGTCCGATAATGACTACTACTCCCCTCACATTTGTCTTATGGCAAAGCATGAGAAGGTAAAATCCAAATCAAAGGCAAAATCTCCTCCACCTCCTAGTGATATCTCTAGTAGTGATATTAGTGATAGCTCTAGTGATGATGATTCTAATGATGAAGAAATAAACATAATAACTAAAATTTTGGATGGAAAGACCAAATTATTCATCACTAAGCTAATGGAGGATTTAGAGAGTGTCCAAGCTAAGCTAGAATCTAGAGAAGAGGCCCTTATTCAACAAGAGGATCTCTATATTGCTAGCAAAGAAGTTCTTGCATTAGAGAGAAGTGAGGTGGAATCCCTGTGCAAGGCCTTGGCCAAAGAGCAAGAGGACCATGCTATCACAAAGAAAGCAAATAAAGCTCTCAAGAAAAAGTATTGTGACTTGATGAAAAGCACAAAGAACTTGAGATGCAATATAGCATTCTTTGGAATAGCAACTCATATCTCACTAAGGCAAAGGAAACATCTACTCCCTCTACTAGCCAAGGTTGTGGAAAATGTTTTAATCTTGACTTGAATGCTTATTCCACTAACCTTGTAAACATGGAAGCTATGAGAAAGGAGATTGCTAGGCTCAATGAAGTCATTAGAAAAGGGTGGATAAGTATGACCCAATCCAATGACAAGAAGAATGATGAATCAAAAGGGCCACAATTCAAGCAAGGAAGGCATCCCTTAATCAAGCATGGGCTTGGACACACAAAAGGAGCCAAGACAAATGGAAGAAGGATAGTGAATGGCTATGAGTGTGTGCGGTTTGAGAGTAAGGGCTAAATTGGTACAGATCAGCCTACATAGACCGCGATAGTGTAGCGACCTGAGCAGTAGTGCCACGCAGTTGTAGTGCCACGGTGAAGAGCGGCAGTGCTGTGCCCCGCAAAAATGGGAAGGCTACCAATTCTTCTCCTGATCAAACTAAGCCCAAGAAGAAGGTGTACTAGGAGAAACAGGTTTTCTAGAAGCCTAAGTAATCAGTGTGGGCCACCAAGAATAAGTATGCCTATCAATCGAAGACTTATGCACATCGGCAAAGCTTGACATCATGCTTTGTTTTGAGGAACAACAGCAGTGGGAAAGTGATTGCAAAATATGTTGGAAAGGAAACCAACATATATAGGAATACTTCTATTTAGGTTTCTAAGATTCTTGTGACTAACATGCAAGGCCCCAAGTCAAATTGGGGACCTAAATCTAGCAACTAAACTTGTTTTGTAGGCATACTCCTCTGGTGGATCAAGTTGGGTGCTTGATAGTGGATGTACAAATCATATGACTGGAGAAAGGAGTATGTTCTCATCATATTCCCCGATGACGCGCTCAAATGAAAATATTGTCTTTGGAGACAATTCAAAGGGGGATGTGATCGGTCTCAGTAAAGTTGCTATAACCCTTGAGCATTCAATTACAAATGTATTACATGTTAATTCGTTGAGTTACAATTTGTTGTCCATTTCTCAATTATGTGAGATGGGCTACAATTGTCTCTTTTGGATAAGGGTGCGGAAGTCTTTAGAAGGGAGGATTCCTCTATTGTCTTTACGGGTCAATTAAAGAAAAAGCTTTACTTAGTTGATTTCAACAAAAGTAAAGCTAAGCTTGAGACTTGTTTAGTGGCAAAATCTAGCATGGGTTGGCTTTGGCATCACCGACTAGCCCATGTTGGGATGAGGAACTTGGCCAAACTTCTAAAAGATGAACACATCCTTGGACTAACAAATGTTCACTTTGAGAAAGATAGGATTTGTAGCGCTTGTCAAGCCAGAAAGTGTAACACCTCTGGTGTTTTGACCTAACACTAAAACTTGCCATGTCATCATATGCATTGCAAAGCATTCATAAAGTAGAAAATTTTGAATGCATTCACTAAATAAGCTTTATTACATAATGTTGTTATTTCATGTGATGTGATTCAAAACCCTAAATAAAGATCATGACCACAAGGGTCAAATTTCATGTGATCATGTGAGGTCATGTGTCATTTGACTCAAATAACCCTAATGGGCCATGTTACTGGTCAAAAATCAAAGTTAAAGTAAAAGGAAAACAAATCAAATTTGAATTCAAATTCAAATCACAAAAGTCTTTTTTGCCCATTTTGTCTAATTCAAAATCCATTTGGAATTTGGGGTTGAGGCAAAAAGCAAAGTTGAAGATTATTTTATGTGGATCAACTTTGGTATTCAAAGTTTTTCAAGTTTACATATAAAATTTGGAGTAATTTTGAAATGGTTCAAATACTCAAATGCACCCCAAATTCAAATTTCAAAATGGAGGTAGAATTTGAAAATGTTCCTAGAAGAAAAGTTGTAGAGTTTGAAAAATTGAGTAACTTTCTTTTTTGGAGATTTTCAACTTCTTTTGAAAAATTGGGAGTAATTTATAAAATGAACTCAGTGGCAAATCTGTAATTATTTCAAAATTTCAGATAACTACAGGGCGCCACCGCCTCACCGCCGGCGTCCTTTCTCTGGTCTTCCAAGCGCATCTGCAACCGCCCTTGGCTTCACGCTGGTGTAGGGAGCACGCTGCGTGTCGAGTCCATGCGCTCCTGGCCGAGCTATAAGAACCAGACGACGCCGTTCACGTTTCTTCCTCCTCTCTGTTTTCCCGACGCCGCCGTCTCAACTCCGATGAGCTTCTCTCGTCTCCTCAGTGCAAGCAAGCCCCGTAAAAGCCATGTTCTAGTTCTGCCTGCTCCTTGCGCATCCAACCGAGCTGTTGCTACCACCTAATTTCGCCAAGAGCTCACGGTACACGTTCATCTTCCTCGTGGCCGGTGACCTCAACGGAAGCTCCGATTCACCGTGGCCAGCCTCGTCCAGTGAGCCATTGCCCTTGCTGGTTGACTCTATGGATTCGCCTCGATGCTGTAGTGCTCATTCCACTCTTGCCTGCTCGTTTTGCCCACTGCAGTCACCGGAACGCTGTCGTCGACGAGGTCCGCTCCACCGTGATCCCGGTCACCGTCGAAACGTGTCACCGTAGATTCTCCGGTCTCGCCTGTTGCTTCAACACGATCGGGGTGAGCCACTGATGCTTCCTGTACTCTCTGTTTCACCATTACTAGCCTTGTTTCGCTGGCATAACACTGTTGTGCCACCGCGTCCGCCATGGTCGGCGTTAGCTTTGTTCCGTGTCGTAATCAACCTCCGTAGTGCCACAGATCAATGCGCCTAGCTCTTATGAACATGTTGGTACTTTGGCCGTCGCTGTTGGGCTCACCGTCGGCGAGATAATGCCGGTCAGCGCCATCGGAGCCACGGTCAATGCCCGAGGTTGGGGATGACAGGTGGGGGCCGGCTGTCAGTGAGAGCAAGAGAGAGAATAGTGAGTTTTGTTATTTTCTGATTTTGAATAGTGCTGAATCTTTGGAAATTTGTAGGAAAATAATCATAGCTCCAAAAATTCTGAAAATTTGTATGTAGCTTCTGTACATGTTCTAGTATGGTTTAAAATATGAAACTTGAAATTTGAATAAATTTTTAATTTTCAAATATTCAGTCCATTAATTGATAAATGCAATTTCCATAATTTTTGTAGGCCACTATATAATTCCAAAAATTATGAAATTTGTTTTGGTACAATAATTTGTCATGAGGAAGCTTACATAAAATTTTGAGGTCATTTGGAACAAGTTCATTTTTGGGCTTATTTCCAAATTAATTCAAAAATAAATAAAAGCGAACCCTAAGTGTTTGATTAGTGTTTGGTCTTGTTTTGGTCATGTTTTGTGACCAGTAGGGTTCAAGATTAGTGGTCGGAGAATTCGCCGTAGTGGTCGGAGAGTTCACCGTAGTGGTCGGAGAGTTCACCGTAGTGGTCGGAGAGTTCACCGTAGTGGTCGGAGAGTTCGCCGTAGTGGTCGGAGAGTTCACCGAAGTGGTCGGAGAGCTTGCCGAAGTGGTCGGTGCTGGAGTGGTCACATCCGTTACGAATATGGTTTGATTAGTTTGGCTTGCAACTGTACCATGAAGGAAAGTTGTATTCAAGGTGTTGTTATATTTCATGCACCATGAAAGCATCATGTTTACATTATCATCATGTTGAAGCATATGCTATTATTTCGTGTAGAACCCGAGAGTGAAACAATTCTAGTTGAGCAAGTTCTGGAAGAGTCTCTGGTTGTCATGGGATTTGATAATTGTGGTACTGATCGGAACCTGAGATCGTCAACGAAGGCAAGCCCTGGTTTATGCATTAAACCCTTACCTTTCTTACTTTGAAAAGTTTATCACCTATGTTACTTATTGCATTAAGTTGATTAATTCAAATGTTACCTACTTGATGCATTACCTACCTTGATAATTGTTTACCATCCTTGAAGATGTTTCCATTTACAAAGGCGTAGAATGCTTAGTATGCTTTATGGTAGGATTTCAAAGTAAAAGTTTCGATACAATCAAAGATGGCATACTGGCCAAAGAAAGAAAGAAGGTAGAATGAACTAGAGACTAGTCGGGTGACTTATCTTGAATGTTGGGTAATGTTGCCAACTATGTCGCTTAAAGGCCACTCATTGTGGATCTTCTGAACGAGACACTTTGTAGTACTAGTCACATACTCCGGTAAGCCTACTTCGGCTAATCCGATACTAAGACGAATGCCCACGCACTGGGAGTGGAGAGATGGCGGGAGTAGCGTGTACCCTCGTGGCTGGAATGTGGCCGGATTTGAGGTGTGCTATGCTCTCGGGTGGCGTGGAGATGACTTAGTATAGGAGGATCCGATAGTGAGGTTGATATATGCAAGATTAAGTTCTACATATGTCGTGTGATAAGGAATCCCCAGCTGGGACTTGAATCAATTTGAATTGCCGATGCTCCGTGGATATGGAGACTCGATTCATTATAGAAGCAATGCAAGACTGGTGAATTACTAAAATATGAGAAAAGAATGGAATGAGAAGGATGGAATATGGGAAATGTACATTTAGTTGAGATAATGAACTAAAAAAAATTAGGGGTAAAACTTGAAAATAGAATGAAGAATAGTAAGCTTTTGGCAAAGAACTTTAGAATCTTGCTACATCCTTACCTTGCCCCAAACCCCTGCATCTCTAAAGTCTTACACCCCGTTATGTCGGGTTAGTCTTGTTGAGTTCCTTTGTACTCAGGGTTTGTTAACCCTTGTTGCAGGTGAGTCGCATGCGCAGGCTTGTTTTGGTCCCTACTGCATGTCTGTGTTTGAAATCAATGACGATGAGGAGTGATGAATGGCCTTTGGACAAGGCACTAGTTTGTATGATAAATAAAGTTAATGTAATATTATCCCGCTACTATGGTTGTATGATACTTATGGTATTGTAAGTTTAAAAACATCTGGTTTGTAAACTATGTTATCTTAAGACTTCCGTTATCTTTACTCTGATGTATATATTTGAATAAATTGTTGTAATCTGCAATGTCTGTGATTGGGATCCTATTTGAAAAGAGAATCGTGGATGATTTGGGTTTCCCGAGGACACCCGACAGACCTGTTGAGTTGTTGGGAACTCGTGAACGCTATCCGAGGTCTGTTAAGACAATGATAGGTGCACGTGGGCCCGATTCCTTAAGAGGTTCTGCCACAGCTAGTATCAGAGCAGTTCCCATCTAAGAGCATTGTAGGTTACTTTGGAAAACCTTCAAATTGATTTGGATCAAAGAAAGTAAACTTGATATTTTAAAATTCAAATTTCTTTCTTCTTACCTATGATCTAGACTCAATCCTATCTTATTTGAAAGTTTGTGGTGGATAATATGATTAGGTTTGTCCTATGTATTAAAAATCTAGTACTTATGATTATATAAATCTTTTGTACCTAGATTTGTAAGATCGATTGATGCATCATGCTTGAGCACCTTGCATAATAATTCCCCTTAATAGTGGTTGGGTAAGTAATGTCAATCCCATTCTTGCTAACCTCCATTATCCTCAAGCTATTCTTATAGTCCTACCCTAAATTCTATAGGCTATGGCAAAGACCAAGGTAACCGCACGCAAGTCCACCGGACCTCATGGAGTCCCTCGTCACCAGTTGGCACTGCGAAACCATGAGCTTGGTGAAGGAAGTGCCAAGAACCTAGGAGATGAAGGATCTTCAAGCAATTCCGCCAACATCGAGAGCCTTACCAAGGAGCTCAACACTCTTCATTGAGCTCAAGCTAAAGATCAAGAGGAGCTGGCGGAAATGCAAAGAGGCATCACCATGACCATGGAGCTGCGGAATGAAGCCTGGACACGAGAGGATGCGGCCAATGAACGTGTCCATGAGTTGGAGTTCTACGTAGAAGACCTAGAGATGGACAATGCCATTCTTCATGAGAATGTCCATCTGCTGTACGCTCAACTTCATCCTCCTCATGGGGATGGTGAAGTTACAGATGAAGAAATGATTGTAGATCTAGGAGAAGTCGAGAATGAAGAAGAGGAGGATCCTAAGGAGTTAGTGTACTTCTCAGATGAAGATGAGGTTTCGTTCGATATGGGCACGGATGCCAATGACTGAGAGCCCAGAGTAGTAATAGTTCCTTTACTGCTTTCCTAGTAAACCAGGGTTGTCTTGGGGGATACAAGACATGTAATTTAAATAAGTAACCCTTTGTAGCATGGAACCTTTTTAAATGCTTTCAATAAAGAATAATGTAAGTAAACGTGTTTCCCTAATAGATGCCTCGTCCTATCACCTAAACTGGTGCTAGTGGCTCGCATGACGATGATGAGTGCCCAAATCCTCCACCAATGCCTTTGACTATGGTAGATGCCATCGCCACACTTGTCAATGCAACGGCAGAGAATGCTAGATTGTTAAGGGAATTGGTGCAGAACCAACAGGCACCATACCCTAATCATGGTCGTCGTAATAACGGAAATGACGAGTCAACCTATGTTGATTTTACTGACACATGTCCACCGGTGTTCTCTAAGGCAGAAGAACCTTTAGAAGCAGATGATTGGCTTAGGACAATAGAGCAAAAGTTCGAGCTGATTCACTATACCGAGGTTCAGAAACCTAGGTTTGCGGCATAGTAACTCTGAGGAGCTGCTGGTGCCTGGTGGGCAAATTTGGTAGCAGTACAGCCCGCTGGTCACCAAATCAACTGGAGGGAGTTCAAGGATGCCTTCAGGGCATACTATATTCTAGATGGGGTGATGACCATGAAGTTAGAAGAGTTTTTGGCTCTTAAGTAAGGGGAGCACCCAGTGATGCACTATGTTGGGCGCTTCAATCACCTATTGCAGTATGCTATAGAGTATGTAAATACTGACAGGAAGAAGAAGAATCATTTTCTTAGAGGCATGAACACTAAACTTCAGACCATGATGGCAACTTGTGGTAACACAACTTACCATGAGACAATCAACATTGCTGTCGCTTCAGAGGAGAATTACCGCCGACACAAGGAGGCGAAGAAAAAGAAAATATCTGCTTCCGGATCGTCGAGTGGAAAGCGTCAGAAGATAGTCTACCATCCTCAGAATCATGGTCATGCACCATTCCGCCCACAACAAGGCCAAGGCAGGCAGCAAATCTTTATTCGTCCTACAACTAATATGCCTTACCCTCATCAAGCACCGCAGCAGCAAAATAATACAAATAATGCAAACCGCAATGCTACTCCCCAGAATCACAATTATCCATGCTATAATTGTGGTAAACCCGGACACTTTTCCAGAGAATGTCCGTATCCTAGGAAGAATAATCCTGACGCACCCAAAGCCCCGGTTACTCAAGCTCAGAATCAGTACAATGGCAATGCTCAGAATAATTAGAAGGGTCAGGCTGAGAAGAAAACTGGAAGGGTCTTCTATACTCAAGTGGAATCTATTCCAGAAGGAGAACCAGTAATGATGCGTATGTTTCCCATTGCTAAGCATCCTACAATTACCTTATTTGATTCTGGTGCATCCCATACATTCATCAATCATACATTTGTTGTGAAGCATGGGATAGCTATTGGGGAAACAAAAGAACCGTATCATATACAGTCGCCCGAGGGATGAATCTATACAAGGGAGGTAGTTCAACATGTACCTATTGATTTGGGAGGTTATGAGTTCCCTACCAATATGCTGATATTAAAGGATCAAGATATAGATGTGATCCTTGGTATGAACTGGTTAACTCAACATGGGGCTATCATAGATGCCCTACGTAGAACCATAAGGGTAAATGCACCTGATGACAAAACCCAACTTCTCATCCAACTTCCCTTTCCTAAGAGTATAGTGAAAACAGTCTGTGTAACTATTGTTGAAGAAGCCGAGAAAATTTTAGTGGTATGTGATTTTGTGGATGTCTTTCCCGATGATCTGCCTGGTCTGCCACCAGACCGAGACGTGGAGTTCAGAATTGATCTAAAACTAGGAACATCACCAGTGTCCAGAAGAGCATATAGGATGTCATCCAAAGAACTAGTAGAATTAAAAATGCAACTACAAGAGTTGTTAGACAAGGGTTTCATTCAACCCAGTTCATCACCTTGGGGATGCCCTGCTATCTTCGTGAAGAAGAAGGACCAAACCTTAAGGTTATGTGTTGACTATCAGTCGTTAAATGAAGTCACCATAAAGAACAAATACCCCTTACCCCGAATTGATTTGCTTTTTGATCAACTTGCGGGAGCTAAGGTGTTCTCGAAGATAGACTTGAGATCAGGCTATCACTAGATTAAGATCAGATGAGAAGATATGCTGAAGACAGCGTTTACTACCCGATATGGTCTATATGAGTATCTAGTCATGTCTTTTAGGGGCTGACCAATGCCCCGGCTCATTTCATGTACCTAATGAACTCAGTTTTCATGCCCGAGTTGGATAAGTTTGTCGTGGTGTTTATTGATGACATTATTATCTATTCTAAGAGCAAAGAAGAACATGCAGAACATCTCCGCATTGTTCTACAAAGATTAAGAGATCACCAACTATATGCCAAATTCAGTAAATGTGCATTTTGGTTGGAGGAAGTACAATTTTTGGGTCATGTGCTATCTGCTGAAGGTATAGCAATTGATCCGAGCAAGGTAGAAGAAGTCCTTAACTAGAAAGCACCTACAACTGTTCATCAAGTTTGTAGTTTTCTAGGGTTGGCAGGGTATTATCGTCGGTTCATCCCTGACTTCTCTAGAATTGCGAAGCCAATTACTGGATTGCTGAAAAATCAAACTAAGTTTGTATGGTCAACAGAATGTGAGAAGGCCTTTCAGACATTGAAGAAGTTGCTGACAACTGCACCAGTTTTAGCACAACCTGATATCGAGAGGCCATTTGATATCTATTGTGATGCATCTGGAATTGGTATTGGCTGTGTTCTGATGCAAGAAGGCAGAGTCATAGCATACGCTTCCAGACAGCTCAAGAAGCATGAAGAACATTATCCCACCCATGATCTTGAATTATCCACCGTTGTTCATTCACTCAAGATTTGGCGACATTATTTATTGGGCAATATATGTCATATCTATATGGATCACAAAAGTTTGAAATACATCTTTACTCAGTCAGAGTTGAATATGAGGCAAAGGAGATGGTTAGAACTTATCAAAGATTATGACTTAGAAGTGCATTATCATCCGAGCAAGGCTAATGTGGTTGCCGATGCCCTGAGTCGTAAGAGTCATTGTCATTGTTTGATTGTAGAACCTATGCAACGAACATTGTGTCAAGAGATGGAGCATATGAATTTACAAATCATAGAACAAGATTCCCTGTCCAATATTGCAATTGAATCCACTATCAAAGATCAGATCATTGATGCTCAACGGAAAAGTAAGGGCATAGCCCATATCAAGGATAAAGTCAGATCTAGAAGACCAACATGTTTCAAGATTGATGAATTAGATGTC